>NC_086454.1:66110272-66410272 GCF_028390025.1 Pseudophryne corroboree | reverse complement strand
ACAGCACTCCATAAAGCTGCCACCGTGGGACGGAGCAGCGGAGCCCCGAAGTTCTAGTGCCCTTGCCCCGCTGGGCAGCGTCCTGTCCCCCACTGGGAGGTCGGAGCTACGGCGCTTGCACAGCATGGACCCGGAGACCTGACACACGGTGGCCACCGCATACGGTTCCCTCCTACCTCTCGGCCAGCTCCCTCACTGCCTCCTGCCTGTCCCTGATCATTGGAGGTGACGACGAGCCGCGGACTCTTGTTCCCCGCCTGCCTGAGCCCCTGCAGCGGCTTCCTGGGTGCTGCGTCCCCTCCGGCGGTGGCCATCTTGCCATGCCTGGCCCGCTCTTCAGCAGCACCATCCCGCTCTCACGAGCGCCGACTGGGCCCCGGAGCCCCCTCCGCTATATAAGAGCCCCCTTCACTGGAGATCAATGAGGGCTCCCACTGCCTCTGGAGCCCCTGCGAGTCAGGGACCATGCGGGACATAGGAGCCGCAGTCTAAGGGAACCTGACCCCTTGGCACTTCAGGTGTCTGCCAGAATACATACTCCATTCTCAAGTCTCCTACGTCAACCTCTTGTGCCTCTCAGATTTCTACAGAATTGTTTCGCAGATAATTACCATGGTTCCCCTCCTCAACGGAAGAGACAACCTCACGAGGGCCCCCCGATCTGAACTTGGAGTCGCTGCTGGCTGGGACTTCCTGCTCAGTCTGGGTCTCTGACAAATCTACTGTGGTGAGTAGTGGCACCAGCTGCGTGGGCTGTCTGCAACCGCCACTGTCTATTGCTACTTTCTCCCCTCCTAGCCTCACATGACGGTTCACATATGATAGTTTAGTACTTACGGGACGTCTGGGTGCCCCTCTCGTTACTCTCACCTGTATCCACTCATCTATGTAGTTCTATGCTCGTTTAGGATCTCAAGTGCACTTTCTTGCCCTGTCCTCATCCCTCCGCAGTGAAATAACAATTCAACAGACTGCTTAGCTATGGCCAATAGAAATCGTCGGTCCTCTACGGGGGCTGCATCCACATTCTTTGGCCCTAAGCGAGGAAAAAAATTGTCACAACAGCCTGCATCGCCGAAGACTGCTCCCAACGCCTCCTCATCTCCGTTAAGGTCAGATGATCCCATTGCTACCAACCCTGGCCCTCATTCCGAGTTGTTCGCTCGCTAGCTGCTTTTAGCAGCATTGCACATGCTAGGTCGCCGCCCTCTGGGAGTGTATCTTAGCTTAGCTTAGTTTTTAGTCAAATAACTAAGCGCATGCGCGCTGCATACCATGCGCATGCGCATTTAGCAGCAAATAGCAGCATAGCAAAAATCGGAAACGAGCGAACAACTCGGAATGACCCCCCCTGACCAGTATGATTCTTATTGCAGCCACTTTTAGGGTCGAATTGAGAGCAGCCATTCAAGATTTGAGATCAGATCTCTCCTCTCTTGGCTCCCGTACAGACGCCCTGGAACATAAAACGGACGATCTGTGTAACTATCAAGATGTGGTTACCCAGGAGGTGTCTGATTTGCGCTCGGAAGTGGAGTCATTGCAGGAACACGTTGAGGACTTGGAGAATAGGTCCATATGAAACAATCTGCGGATAAGGAATGTCCCGGAATCTGTGGACAATTCAGCTTTACAAGATTATCTATTTGGCTTGTTTCGGCTTCTTCTTCCTGATCTCATGGAAGACCAATTTTTGCTGGACAGAGCTCACAGAGCCCTCCGGGCAAAGCCCCCCCCCCCCCTCCCCCCCCCGATCAACCTCCAAGGGACATTGTCTTATGGATGCATTTCTACTACGTCAAAACGAAGGTTCTAAATGCATGTCGAGGAGCTCCAGCGATCTTGTACAAAGGGTCTGAATTGCTCGTGTTTCAGGACCTGGCTCCCTCCACATTGAGAAAGAGATGGGAAATGCTACCGGTCACAAAGGCCTTGCGTGATCGGAAGATTCTGTACAGATGGGGTTTCCCGTTTTCACTCCAATTCTCATCCAAAACTCCTGATGATGGTCAGGACTACCCTAAGAGACTGGGAATCATATTGGCCTCTACCGAGTCCCCCTCTCGCAGTCAAGCTCGTAGCTCGAAATCGAGTGCACCGCCACAAGCCGAATGGTTGACTGCATAGATGGCTTCCTAACTTTTCCTATGCTCGTTACTGTTGAAATGTTTCACTTCACTTGACTAACCTATTCTCTTACAGGTCCCGAAGGTGCCTATACCCTACACCCTCTGTTTTTTTTTTTGTGTGTGTTTTTTTGTGTGATTATTATACTATGTCTGCTCTTGTCACGGCAGTCACTCTCTCAGGTTGATCTCTAGTTTCGTAATGATTTGCTGTTTCACATGTTCCTAAGTATATAATCCACTAAATTTCTAGTATACGGCCTTCTAACTGGATTTACAATGACTTCTCATGTTGCTAGCTTAAGTGCATGTATATCCACATGAGCTGTAAGGGTCAATTCAGCCCCGCCCATATCTGTCTTCTTCTGCATTATCTTGCTGCTTCACTGACTTGAGTGCAGATATGATTTTGACTACTGCGGTCGAGGCAGATATAGCATTTGACTAGGCTTTAGAAGAGTTGTGTTAGGCTACACTACATTCTATTGGCTATATGACCCGCTAAGTTTTCAGTTTTATGTTATGAATGTTTAAGGCACCACATTAACAGTAGGGGCCTACCCAGCCCCACCCGTATTTGCTTGCGTCTGTTATGTCAGGTTGCGTTACCGACTTGACGGCTGGTTTGCTTACATTGTTCTTCCTCTCAGTCCTGCTGCCAGTTCACCCCCCACATCGCAGTGAGCCCCATCTCCGTAGATGGAGCTTCTCAACTGTGATGTCTGTCGAGTCCTTGAGATTCCGACCATACTTTGTTTTACTATTGGTCTATAGACCATCCTTTTTTTGTTTTTCCCTATTTTCCCATACATACATTGCCCTTCTCTTTCTCTGTGCATTCTCACTCCTGGTTTAGATTTCTAAGGCATATTGAATATCTTTCATTCTCTTGGTATCCACCATGAGTTTGAGTATCTTGATGTTAAACGTTAATGGTTTGAACTCTCCTGGCAATTCAATTTTTTAAGAAACAAAGGGCTGACATAGTCCTCTTGCAAGAGACACACTTCAAAACTATTCACCCATCCTTGTCCTCTCGGGCTTACCCCCAGGCTTTTTATTCATCGGCAGATAAGAAGCAAAAAGGGACAGCAGTTCTCCTACACCATGGGCTCTTTTGCTCAGTTGACAAATATTTCTCTGACCCGAAGGGACGCTTTAATATCCTTGTACTAAATCTGGGGTAGTCATACCTGACGGTAGCCTCAGTCTAGCCTCAGTCTACTTTGTGGAAAGCAGGGTGCTTTCCACAAAGACTTTTTTCCATGGCTGACTAAACTCTCCAAGGGTCAGGTGGTTGTGGGAGGTGACTGGAATGCAGTGCCGGATCTTCACTGGAACCGCTCCAACTCTATGAAGCCAAGCCCTGCCACAATTAGAGAATCCAAACGATTGGCCGACTCCATCTCCTCACAGGGTCTCTTTGATGCCTGGAGAGTTTTATACCCCTCCGAGCGTACCTATACTCATTATTCAGTCCCCCACAGAGTCCATTCTAGAATTGATCTGTTTCTAATTGGTGGTGGTTCCACCCAAGGACTGTCTAAGGCCCGGGTTACTCCTGTAGTTTGTTCTGATCATCTAGCGGTTTCGCTATTGGTGTCCTCTTCGCAGCCCTCATCTTCCTTTTTCTGGTGGAGATTGAATTCTTCCCTCCTCCTGAACCGGGAATTTGTAGAACAGACGAGGAAATCACTGGATGATTTCTTTGCATTTAACGTCACTCCAGAGGTTTTCCCTGCCATAATCTGGGAAGCTCACAAGGCTTCTATTCGAGGGCACTTTATTTCCCTGGCAAAAGCACAGAAACTGAAAGATACACAAACTATTGAGAGTCTAGAACACCAGGTCGAAGCTCTTATGCGCAAGCATCAACATAATCCTAAACGTTCGATATATAGCAAGCTCTTAGCTCTCAAAGGACAGTTGCAACAGATTCTCTCTGCTAAAGCTACCAAAACGATGAGATGGTTGCAGTATAAATTTTATGCTAAGGGCGCTAAAGCAGATTCTCTCCTGGCCGCCCGGCTTCGTTCCCGAAAACAAAGAAGTAGGATACTGTGCCTTACCGACGCCCAGAATAATCCAATCTACGACCCTCAAAAGATAGCTAATAGCTTCCAAGAGTTTTACCAAACTCTGTATAATTTACCCAACCCTGTTGATGCTACGGAATTGCAAAACCGTATGGACGCATTCCTTTCTAGCTGCTCACTTCCAAAACTGTCGGCAACGCAACTCCATTCCCTTAATATGGAAATCACTAATACAGAAATTGATTCTATAATTAAATCGCTCAAAAACTCTTCGGCCCTGGGCCCGGACGGTCTCCCGGCATTGTATTATAAGAAATTCAGGCAGTCCCTTACTCCCTTCCTGAAAGACTTTTTTTTAATGATATCTTGTCCGGATCCTCTTTTGATAGCGCCACTACTACAGCGGAAATAGTCGTCATCTCGAAGCCCGACTGAGACCCTACTAATTGCAGCAATTATAGGCCCATTTCGTTATTAAACTCAGATTTTAAATTATTTGCAAAGATCTTGGCTAACCGTCTTGCTGGGGTGATATCACATCTGGTCCACCCGGATCAGGTGGGTTTCATGCCGTGTAGACAAGCCTATGACAACATTAGAAGAGCGGTCGATACTATCCAATTTATCAATATCTCTAAAACCCCCTCTTTGGTCATGGGCCTGGACGCGGAAAAGGCCTTTGACCGCATCTCCTGGTTATATATGCATAGAAACCTGGCACAATTTGGTTTTAAGGATAATTTCCTATCGGGAATTAATGCACTATACAACTCTCCCACGCCCCGCGTACTAGCCAATGGTTGCTCCTCTCAACCTTTCGCGATACATAATGGCACTAGGCAGGGCTGCCCCCATCCCCTCTTATTTTTGCCCTCATGGTAGAGCCCCTAGCTTCCAAAATACGTGGTTGCCCGGATGTCTCGGGTATTACGGTTGGCCCTGATGAATATAAAATCTCCTTATATGCAGATTATATCCTCCTCACTGTCTCTAATCAGCTTATCTCCCTTCCCAATTTGTTCCAGATTTTACAGGATTTTAGTGTCATCTCCAACTTCAAAATTAACAATTCGAATTCGGAAGTTTTAGATTTCTACCTCTCTGGCCCGCTTAGACAGTCCTTAGCCTCGAGCTTCTCCTTCAGATAGAAACATTTACATATGAAGTACCTGGGGATCTTCCTGACTAAAGAGTACTCCCGACTTTTTGCCTCCAATTTTCCTAGACTTATCAATTCGATATCAGCAGATCTCACAAAGTGGTCGGAACAGTTTATCTCCTGGACAGGCAGAGCGAATGCTTTAAAAATGAATGTCTTGCCCCAATTGCTCTATCTCTTTCAAGCCCTTCCAGTTACGATACCCTCGCACGTCTTTATAAATTTACAGAAAAAGCTGTCTTTGTTCCTGTGGGCTGGCAAGAGACCTAGAGTCCGACTTAAAACTTTATATAGTGGGGCCAAGGAGGGAGGTATGGGGGTCCTAAATTTGAAGCTTTACTACTATGCTGCTCATTTATCGCAGGCCACTCAATGGCAGGTAGATAGCTCCACTAGACGTTGGGTACAACTTGAATCTGCACTTACACAGCTGACTTCGGTTTCCACTTTGCTCTGGATTCCTCAAGCTCAGCGGCCCCCCAATTTGTCCCGCTTCCCATCTGTTGCTTTAACTCTCACTCTATGGGATAGGCTTTGTAAGACCTTTTCGTTGGTCGCCTCCCCTCCTACGCTCTACCCCCTCTGGGATAATCCTGCATTCCCTGAGGGTATTGGCCACCATAATTGTAGAAACTGGAAATCTCATAACTTACTGTTTATTAATGATTTAGCTCCCTTACGAGGATTTCCAGATTTTGCCGCCCTTCAGGACAAATTCAACTTATCGCACCAATGTTTTTTCCAATATTTGCAGCTGCGTAGCTTTCACTCTGCCTGGTCTCGGAGAGTTGGCGTATGGTCCGGATCTGCTCTGGAAAGGCTCTGCCTCCGCTGACCCTGTCTAAGGGTCTTATCTCTACGCTATATCAGATGATGCTTAAGTACAAACAACCCCCTTTGGCCAAACACAAGGTTGCTTGGGAAACAGATTTCCAGGAACAGCTGGGAACTGACACATGGGTCCAAATTAGACGAGGTATGGTAGCCTCCTCAATGGCAGTGAGACATAGAGAAAACTCATATAAAATCTACGCGAGATGGTATTTAGTTCCATCTCGTCTGAAGCGTATATTCCCTAACTCTTCGGGCCTTTGCTGGAGGGGTTGTGGGATGGAGGGCACCCTGCTCCACATATTTTGGGAATGCCCAAAAATCTCTCCGTTATGGCGAGCGGTCAAAAGATTTATCTTCAATATCACTAACACTAGGATCCCCTTCTCTCCTTCCTTTTTCCTTCTCCCACGGGAGATCCAGTGTTTAGAGATGGCGGATCAGAGACTAATCTGGCACATCACCAGTGCGGTGAAGTGCAGGATTGCGTTCCACTGGAAATCCGATACTATTCCATCCATGGCTGCTATTACAATGAACATCTGGAACACGTATCAGATGGAATTCCTGTCTAGTATAGTGGAATGTAGATCCTCCACTTTCTCTAAAACATGGGCAGCATGGTTACATTTTTATGATGCTCCCCCCCCCCCCCCTTTCACCTGTGGTTTATAAAGAAACATGGCCTTTCACAGGTGTTTTACAGTTGATTGAGGTGATGTCTCCTAGCACTAAGGCCACAATGACAATGTTTATCTCTTGTTGGGTGAGATTAATATTATGCCTATGAACAATTTTTTCTGCTTGTCATTGGTGTGTCGCGGCACGACCCCCCCTCCCCCCTCCCCCCTCTCCTCCCCCTCAATCCCCCCCTCTTTAAATGGTTTTTACGTTACTACTGTTATTATTGCATTTTTTGCAGAAATGTTAGTGCTGTATTATAAATGAAAACATTTTCAATAAATTGTTCGATTAAAAAAATAAATAGATAAATCTCTAATCCTTCAAGACATCCTGCTGGTTTGGTGGTTGTATCCTGCATGATGTCAGCAAAGTTACATTGCTGTATCTTCTAGATGGGTATGGGTCGTTGGGTCGACCTAACTTAGGTCGACAGTCAATAGGTCAACCACTGAAGGTCGACATGGGCATTAGGTCGTCATGTACTAGGTCGACAGGTGAAAAGGTCGACATGAGTTTTTGGACTGTTTTTGGTGTAATTTTCTCCGTAAAGTGACGGGGAACCCCAGTTAGTGCACCATGTCCCCTTGCATGGCTTGCTTCGCTCGCCATGCTTTGGACAAGGTGCCTTGCTCTGCTACCGCTTTGCTTGGCACAGGTTACCGTTCCAATCGTAGTCCACGTGGATCGTCAAGTATGGAAAAACCCAAATAAATGAAAAAAAGGTGAAACACTCATGTCGGCCTTTTGACCTGTCGACCTAGTACATGTTGACCTAATGACCATGTCGACCTAATGCATGTCGACCTTCAGTGGTCGACCTAATGACTGTCGACGTAAGCTGTGTCAACCTAACGACCGTATCCCCTTCTATACGGTTTGCCTTTGTTGCTCTTCATAGAACTCCTGCTCTGTGATTGATCACTTGTATCTGTGGTTTCAGTCTCTGGCACGCTTCCAGCTGTCGACATGTCCAGCATCACAAGTTTTTGTGATATTGTAGTACCTAGCTTGTCTTTGGCTGAAGATGTTTCATGAGACACTACAGCAGTGGTTCTTAAACTGTGTGCCTAGGAATCCTGGGGTACCTTGGGACACTTGCAGGTTTGCCTTTAATTGGTGGTCCAGGATCAATTACAATTATTTATGGCCAATGTAATAGGCAATACCAGTGCTGGTGGCTGCCAATCATAAAATATGTGGACAATCAGAAGCAAATCACCACACAATTGAACCTAAGGATGACATATAAACACAATTTACTTAATTTACTAATTATTTTTACATTTCTCAATAAAAAATATTTGGTGTATGGGTGGCGTGAAAAAAATTCTGATACTCTCGGAGAGTGTTTCCCAACCGCGGTCCTCAAGGCACACTAACAGTCCTGGTTTTAGTGATATCCAGGCTTGAACACAGGTGACTTAATTAGAACCTCAGTTATTTTGATTTAACCATCTGTGCTGAAGCCTGGATATCACTAAAACCTGCACTGTTGGTGTGCCTTGAGGACCGCGGTTGGGAATGCCTGCTCTAGGGCACCGTAATTCAAAAAAGTTTGGGATCCACTGCACTACAGGATAAATATATTAAAGATCAATATGGGTTTTTGGTCATTTTACCTTGGGTTTTGCAACCCAACAATTTACTAAAGCGAAATTGATTGCAAAACAACCAAATATCCGACTTTTGGACAGTTTAGAACGTCAAATAAACTATCAATATTTTTACACAGAGAGCAGTGCTCTCAGCCAATCAGAGCTTCCCCATTAATTTTTATGGCATTGTCCGCACAAAACTTGTCATTTCGTTGCGGTTCTCTACGTTGCCAGTGAATCAGGTTTATTGTTTTGCCAAGGGGGGTAATTCCAAGTTGATCGCAGCAGGAATTTTTTTTAGCAGTTGGGCAAAACCATGTGCACTGTAGGTGGGGCAAATGTTACATGTGTAGAGAGTGTTATATTTTGGTGGGTTATATTGCTTCTGTGTAGGGTAAATACTGGCTGCTTTATTTTTACACTGCAATTTAGATTGCAGATTGAACACACCACACCAAAATCTAACTCTCTCTGCACATGTTATATCTGCCCCACCTGCAGTGCACATGGTGTTGCCCATTACAGAAAGATTTTGCTTTTGCAATCCATGCTCCTGGCCCTTTGTGAGTATTAAATTGGAAAATGAGGGCTGTGTAGGGGTGTGTTTTCAATATTCCTTTACAGTCAGACTACAAGCGCTAGCAGGCTATTAATGTCCAGGCATGCTGGGACTTGTGGTTCATGCCGGAGAGGCTTGCTGGTACTTGTAGGCCACCTGTAAAAACCAATAATATGAACAAATTATTAATAATATTTTTGGGGGGTGTCCCAACTTTGCGATTGATTACAGACCTGGGCTGAGCAGTTTGGTGCTGGTTAATGTTATGGCAGTGGGACCTCATGCTGTGTGTCTACCCCCAGATGATTCAGCCTGGTGCTGGTTTTAGGAAATTAGGGGGAACCCCATGCCATTTTCCCTTCTATTTTCCCATACTAGCCCAGACTGATACCGCTTTCAGATCGCAATGCCAGGTCCCACCCGGGATTTGGAAACGGGTTCTTCCCGGGTGGGACCCGGCATTGGACCCTACACACTGCAATTCTGACCTGGCAATATGCCGGGTTGGGATGCCATCCGAGGGCGGGGATGGAGTAGGCATCGGTGGTGGGGGCATGTGTGGATGCGGCACTTGGGATGACATTATGTCCGTGCCGCCTCTCCCTATGCAGTGAACAGGTACCGGGTCACATCAACCCGGGTAACCCGTTCACACTGCGCCTGACCCAGTAATTACCCGGGAATAACCCTTCGTATAACCCGGGTTGAGTTACCATGACCCCTTTCATACCGCACATCGACCTGTTATTTGTGCTGTGTGAAAGGGGTATGAGATGTCCAGGGCTGGGCCGTAGAGAGCCACGCCAGGCCCCGGTAAAGGGATGGGGGGGTGGAACTCGATAGCTGCAGGTGTCGGAAACGGTCAGTGCTGCTGACCATTCATACATTGGCCCCGCATATCGGCCTGCTATCATTTAGATGCACACTGCCGCTGTAATACAAGGGGAAAGAAGCGGTATCACTGCACATAATGTGCACTGATACTACTTCTCCCCCATAACGACCCTTAATACATCTACCCCTTTGTTTTGTATATGTTGTCTAGGCATCATTCCGGCTGGACTTATGGAGAAGCGCCTCTGAGGAATTAACTCTGCCTGATTAGCTGCACCTGTTGTGCAGGTGTTCCACCCCTCTCTCTGAGACAGTGAGTTGCTGGCCATTGACATTTCTGTGCCATTCATATGAAGTTCCTGTGATGTTCTGTTGAAAGTTCCTGTGCCTGCTGTTGGGATCTGCCTAAATTCTGGAAATACTTTTGTCTGCAGTCTGTCCATTTTGCTTGGAACTTGAACTATGTTCATCTGCCTGCCTACTGCTGACTCATTGGTATATACTTACTAAAGACTGTTTCTGAGTTTCTTTTCATAGTCTCCACAAAACCTGCTTTCATGTGAGCTGTTGTTGTAATCAGTCATGTGCAGTGAGCTCATTGGCTGGGGAGGCACTGAGATTTATAAATATATATATATATATATATATCGGTGAAAAGGTGGTACTTAGCGCTACACCAAATGAGTGAAAATAAAGAGAGTCTTAGTCCAGAGACAGTGGTGATGTCCAATTTCTCTGTCTCCAATCCACACTCCCTCTGACAGGGTGGTAGCCGTAATCCAGGTGACCGGTGTTCAGTCGATCTGTTTTGATGGATCTAGAAATAAGGTGAAAACAGCGCCTACTAGTGCAGTATTTTAGGATCCTTCAAATGAAAACCTCCACCAGTTAAATAACACCCTTAGAAAAGGAAGTGGAGTTAACCACTTCATTAAATCGCACGCTCTCAAAATGGGAATTCCCGAACTGGATAGATTTCTCCCTACAGCTCCAGAACCTCATGGTACTTCTAATGCTCAATGGTCACCAATGAAAAGAAAGAATGTAGCCAAAATAGTGTAATAAAGTCCAGGCTTGAGATGCCATAAGGACGAAACGCGTTGAAGAACAGAGACTGAACTGTATCTACTACACATCAGATAAGCTATTTTTACATTATTTTGATGTACGGGTATTTGCTTTGTTTTTTAACAATTAAACTGGTGTTAAAAATTTATTACACATGGCCGGACAGGCAAAAATATCCTCTGACTTGTACTTCTCGGTTCGTTATTTATTTCATTAAATGCCCATGCGGGCTATTATACATTGGCAACACCATTCGCTAATTTGAAGAGCGCATGGCTATACACAGGACCTCCATCCGACATGCACTAGAAGGTTGTGACCAAGAGCAGCCAGTTGCGAGACATTTTAAAAATCTCAGACATAATTTGGCAAGCCAGAGCAGCGAAACGCGTCAGAAGAAATCAACTGCTACATACACCGACTACACCAAGAAAGACCTGTGGTTCCATTGCTGCCTTTACAAGATTCTGGAGGACTTTTCCGGTAATTCACCAATCCGGCTCTATTTCCAAGCCTTTTGTGGACCAGGATACCTACCAAAATTGCATGGAGTTCAGCTGCTTTCAGGCACCATCGCTATGGATCCTCATATAGGAACACAAGGCTGGTAACATTGGACATTTTGACATCTTTAAGTCCTCATTTGTGAATCTGATTAATCTATCAGGAACACGGTCATAAGGTGTTGCAAAAACAACAGCAGTATATAGTCAATTTTTTCCTTATCCCATTTGTCAATGGACATTATCTATATTTTCATGTGAGATTTGTTAGCTTAATTTTAATTTTATCTTAATCTTATCTTTTTAACACCATTATATTAAATGTGTTCAGAAATCTGAATCTAGTGCTGTTTTCCTTTTCTTTTACGGCCATTCAAACTATGTTGAAGGCTCGTAAACCGGCTTCTGCTTGGATTTACCGTAGGGTCTGGAATTCTTACTTTGCTTGGTGCGCATCTAACAATCATGTCGTTTACAAGTTTAGTACGGCCAAATTTTTGGTCTTCCTACAACAGAGTCTGGACTTGGGCCTTCGGCTGGCCTCCCTCAAGGTTCATATTTCTGCCTTGTCGGTATGGTTTCAGAGAAAATTGCGACACTGCCTGGTGTTCATACATTCACTCAGGGTGTTTTACGGATTCAACCTCCCTATGTTCCACCTTTGGCTCCTTGGGATTTGTCGGTGGTTCTGGAGGCCTTGCAAGAGTCTCCGTTTGAACCTCTTGAATCTGCGGACCTTAAGTGGCTTTCTCTTAAGGTCTTGTTTCTGCTGGCTATTGCCTCTACTAGACGGGTATCAGATTTGGGTGCCTTGTCTTGTAGGTCCCCCTATCTGATTTTTCACCGTGACCGGGCAGTTCTTAGACCGCGCCCTGGTTATCTACCTAAGGTGGTGTCTTCTTTCCGCCTTAACCAGGAGATTGTGGTTCCGGCCTTTGTCTCCCCTGAATTGTCTTCCAAAGTGAGGTCTTTGGATGTGGTACGGGCTCTCCGTATCTATGTGAAGAGGACAGCCTTCGTTAAGAAGTCTGATTCTCTCTTTGTACTATTTGGTTTTCACAAACGTGGCTGGCCTGCTAACAAGCAGACCTTGGTCAGATGGATTAGAATGGTGATTGCACATGCTTATGTACAGGCTGGCCTTCCAGCTCCTGCTACCATCAAAGCCCATTCTATTCGGTCTGTTGGACCTTCTTGGGCGGCCCGCTGTGGTGTGACCCTTGAACAATTGTGCAAGGCGGCTACGTGGTCCTCAGTGAACACGTTCATAAGGTTCTTTGCCTTCGATTCTTCCACCTCCCAGGATGCCTCCTTTGGACGCCGTGTTCTTGTGCCCGCTACACTGCATCCCCTCCCATGAGGAACTGCTTTAGGACATCCCGATGTTATTCCCTGTGGAACCCCAGTGTACCCCGCTGCAGAAAAGGAGATTTATGCTAAGATCTTACCTTCTGCGAGGTACACTGGGCTCCACAGGGTGCCCACCCTGATGCACTTAGCTTCCTTGGGATTGTATGGCATTAGCCGCTGATACCTTCTCCTGTCGTGAGTATGTGGTGTATGTGGCTACTAATGGTTGTCGTCTCCTTTACCTGCATTGAAATGGTTAACAAAACTGATCTCCTGTGCATGGACGCAGAGTTATAGAGGAGGCGGCGCTGAGCAACTAGGGAACAGTCAAAGCTTTTAGCCTGTTGGTGCCTCGGATCAAGATCCTACTCTACACCCCGATGTTATTCCCTGTGGAACCCAGTGTACCTCGCAGAAAGAGATTTAACAAAGGTAAGTTCTTACCATAAATCTCTCTCTCTATATATATGCAATATTGCACCTCCTTGTCCCTGCAGCCGAAGTGATCTGTGGGTGAGCTGCCCAGTCATTTCCCACCCAGCCCAACTGCCCCCCCTCCCCCCTCTGACCTGGGTGGTCCTGGGCACCAGGTGTCCGGGAGAGTGTAGGTGCCGGTGATGCTGCTGGAGAGGAGAGCAGATGAGGAGGAAGGAGCGGTAAGAGCGCTGGCTGTCACCGCACGCTCTCCAGGCTCCAGGGCTGCCATCAGAAATTGTGGGGCCCAGGACAAACAAAACAGGTGGGGCCCCCTCCCACTACCTTATCCCTACACAAAATTATCACCTTCTTCTTAGGCTGGTCTGTCTGTTCTCTGCAGTGCTCACTTGGCACCCTAGGGCCCAGCATTCCGCTGCACCGCTCCACACCTATGTGACATCACGTAAAGGTGGAGTGTAGTGGATCTGCAGGAATGATTCACAAAGGGCTGTCACACATGGAGGCTTGATTTTGTAAATGCTGATTTACATACAGGACTAAAAGCAACACTTTAAAAAGACATTTCATACACTTTAAATGGAGCCGCTGCGGCCGCTATACTTAATCCTCAACCTACGTACTTATTACACTATTAGCGTACAGAGTCCCGTACCATGTACGGACTTTGCGTACAAATGCTGCGCTGGCTGTACAAAGTACACTCAGCGCGTACACACCCAAAGATACACCGTGAACCCTTAGCAGCTATGCATGCAATAGTAATACGCTTTAACCCTTAGCAGGGAAAGGAAAACACGACACCAGATTATATTTCAAATGCCGGGTTCCGACACCACAACATATTATTACTGAAAGGGGGTTACAATAACAAAGCAATACGATACAAAGAATAATGGCTACAGTCAATGGTACATACTTGTTTGGTTTTCGCCGTGCTACCCAGTCTGGTCCTCGGTCATCTAAATAGATAACTTATAGAGTCTTTTGTGACCAGGCCTGCAGCTGGCTCCTGTTATACAATCTTCCAAAACTTAACACAATGGATACTGTAATCTCTTTGTCACAGGGATGGTCATTTACAGTACAGGAGAGGTCATAGGTTGGTTTGATTAGGTGGGCGATGTCTGTTCAAGATGCACTTGTGGGTGGTCTCCTCTGGGTTCCCGCCGCATACCTAATGTACAGTAAATACAGTTTATATCTATATTCTGCTCCTGCACATAACTATTCACAGGAACGTGCAATATTCTGCCAACCAACACCGGAATATTACCCATAAAATACCCTACAGCTGGATACCAAACACCACCTTATAACCTTGTTCTGTCCCCTCCTATCCTGTAAAGGTGAATCCCTTTGTTCTGATACCATTTAAACTGTTGTAACTTGCTGGTGTAGTGCAGGGAGACTATGTGTACATTGTGCACTATTTGGATTAATTATGTAATGTGTTTTGATAGCTTTTCCATGTGTCCACAAACTCTACCGTAAATACTCATACCAGCGCTAATGCGCAGGACCACGGGAGCGACCATACGCAAACTGCGAATATGCGCACGAACGGCCATCTGTGTGTAGTTTGTACGTGATGTGTGTACTGCAATATTTTTCGACTTTGACAGTCCACCCTTTGGCAGTCACCAATAACTGCCACTATCTAATCAATAAACAGAAAAATATCTATACTATATCTACAGAAGCTTGGATGGTCGGGGGAGAGTTGTAGGTAGGAAATATATGACCTAGTGGGATAGTAAAAAGCATGTATGTATGAATCCATGTCTGGGGGGCATGTATCATCGTGCCGTATATGTTATACATAAGCTTCGAGGTATTGCGAAGTAAACATTAAATCCTTCTTATCCCATATTAAGGGTCTGTAAATGGGCCAACAAACACTACCGAGCTCTTTTCGGCTTCTTGTTCCAACAAATGGGGTGCACATTTAGTTGATGATACATGGAGGGGAAACATATGTGAGTGCTAGTATATGTGGATATCACCTGTCGACTATGTGTGCCATTAGCTGGAGGTTGCAGAGATGAAGATAAGACACATATATAAAAATACATTCACATAGACATTTTGGGTAGGACTGACGTCTTTTACGGATGGATGTATCTGGGCAGAGGGGGAGACAAAAAAAAAACGGGTGAAAGAAACAGGCCATGAAATTCATTTGCAATCCTTATCATAACACTGTCTCTATCGATGGGTCATAAATTAAATCTGCTGCTATAACAGAGCCCTCGCTCCTGTGACTCATCAAATTTGTGCCGTGCTTGCGCCGCATTAGAATTTGAACACACCTAAATATCGAACCGATAATTATGACGACTCCCAGGATACAAAGGAGAAACTTCCCCACACTCATAATGACATACTGAGCCCACTCTCCTAAACCTGAGAACCATTTGTGTGGGTTCAACCATGAGACCCAGCTGGTCAGTTCATTACTCACAGTTGCTAAGGTAAGGTTGTGCTTCCTCCTGAACTCCCACTTCAACTGCAAGATATCGTCCATCTTTTGATCGATGATCTCCGTTGGGTTGTCAGTGCTGTTTGTAATATAAGTACAGCACTTCACACCATATTGAGTTGCCAGAGTAACACAGTACCCACCTGTCACGGCTGTGACATAATTAAGGACCATCCTGTGCTGAATCAGTTCCTTCTTGTAAGCTTGTAACTCCCTTCCCGTATACCTGAAGGTGTCATCATACATCTCAGTGATATTATCTATCAAGTTCGCTAGCGCATGGATATACCTATAATTTATAGTTCCTCTGACAGTACGGGTAATGTCTAATGCGAGAAGGAACTGAATCCCGGTGGATTCATGGATCAAATCAGAGGCTGCGTGCTCTGCCCTGTCTATGAGGTGCCTCTTGATGATGTGTTCATAGTGAGTATGAGTATAAGGAGCCTGAGCACTGCGGTGAACGTCTTTTATTTTATCATGGGTTATGGTCATGACCTCCTGTAGTACTCTCCCAATATAACACGATCCCTCTGAGCTCAGGGCAAGCCACTTGTACGCCTTCCTCCCACATATGAAATAGGCATCATCTGGGAGAACATAGGGGACAAAATATAACATCACCATATTACAAATTTTCCAAGTGAAGAAACCAATCCCTAGTTCTCCCATCTGCTCAGTACAAGTATCGAGCTGGATGATATGAGCACAATACCCTGACGATACTTTTCCAACCCACATGGTCTTGCTTCCACGAGTATACCTATACCGAAAATACCTCCCACTGTTGGCTATTTGGCGTACAAGTTCAGAGTCTATGGGTATCCTATCAGCTCTGTGTGAAAAGGTCATTGTCTGGTTATTCCACGTCACTTCCCAATTTCCCGGTTTTCGGTAATTGGAAATATTAAAACACAATAAGGACCTGTCTATATGATACTGGTGGAGCTCCAAACTAGGGGGCCTAGAGATATTGAATTTCTTGTCCACCGGTCTCCCACCCCGCAATTCAAGTACCTCATCTATTGCTAAAGGGCATGGTACTAATCCTGACTTACTCTGACCTTGAGGTACTTGTGAGCACACCCAGCATTCTGTCTGGTTTAAGACCTTACCCACTAGTGAGTGGTAATCCCTCAACGGATGGCGGTCCATGTCGATATTAAGGTTGGACTGACATCTCTGGATGCACCCATCCTCTACTATATTCTCACAATTCCTACAAATACAATATACATCAGATAATAACCCCTCACAGTGCCTCCGAGCTCCCTGACTACCAGAGCGCTTACTGATGCCAGCCTTTACTAGAGTGATGTGCTGCTCCTGAGATCCTACAAATTCATACTCGCCATCAGAACCCATTCCAGATCCCTGCTCGACCTCTCTGGGACCCTCACCAAAACAAACTGTCCTGATCAAAACCAGAATTACTAACAGAACCCGCAATGCAGTCTCTTGTGATCGATCCATTTCGTTAGGGGAAAAGGAGGAAAATAAGAAGGAGAAAAGAAAGGAAAATGCAGGGGGAGGTGAAAAAAGAAAAATGGTGCGACAACCGTTCTAGATCTTGTTACTCTCTGTGCTCAGATGCCCTTCAACAGTCCTGCCTCTCAAGTTTCCCGGAACAAACACTCCAGTGATACGAGGTTCTCTACACTCTGCTCTTTGTCACGAGTTCTCTCCGGGTCAGCGACCTTCTTGCAGTGGGACGAGTGGACCCAAGTCTCTCGGCGACCTTCAATGCTGTCGTGCTGGTTAACAAGACTTGGTATGATCCTTCCCACCTGTCTATGAGGCAACCTGAGCGTAAGAAATTTCGAATCATCAAATAATCCCCAGGCTCAATGTCATGACAATTACTGTTCGGTAGGTCAGGAATCACCAGCTTTAAATTTCTTTGTTGATTTCTCAGCTGCTGGCTCATCCCAACCAAATATTTCACAGTCACTTCATTATTACATTTCAAATCATCCTGGGGGTCTATCATTACATGAGGTTGTCGACCAAAAAGAATTTTGAAGGGTGATAAGTTAAGGGGAGACCTGGGAGTGGTTCTGATGCTGTACAACACTAGTGGCAAAGCTTCTGGCCATGACAATCCAGTTTCAGCCATTAATTTGCTCAGCTTGTTCTTAATAGTGCTGTTCACTCTCTCTACCTTTGCACTTGCCTGTGGACGGTATGGAGTGCGCAGCTTACTATTAATTCCCATCAGTTTGCACATTACCTGAAAGACTTCACCTGTAAAATGGGTACCCCTGTCACTTTCAATTATTCTAGGGATACCATATCTACACACAAATTCCTGCACAATTTTCTTTGCAGTGAACGTAGCAGTATTTGTGGCAGCAGGGAACGCTTCTACCCAGTTGGAAAATACATCAATACAAACTAGCACATATTTCAAATTCCTACAGGGTGGTAACTGTATGAAGTCGATTTGTATTACCTGAAAAGGTCCATCTGTAGGAGGGATATGGGATGGCTCTGTTGGTATTGTCTTTCCAATATTCTTCCTCAAGCAAGTAAAGCATGTCATTGCTCTCTTACCTGCATGAGAAGAGAATCCTGGTGCACACCAGTAGGCTCTTACCAATTTGCACATACCCTCTTTGCCCAGATGAGTCAGACCGTGTGCCGCCTCAGCTATGCTTGGAAGATATGCTCTGGGGGTCACCGGCTTACCGTGTCCACCTATCCAAAGTCCTGAGGACTCCTGGCCATACCCCTTTGCCCTCCAGACTGCCTTTTCCTTTAGGGAACACAAATTTTGCATTTCAATTAATTGTTGTGTGTTGATCAGTTTAAATGTCATCAGTGATGTGATGTTCATTTGTATGGGGGTGCATGCTTGCTGATTTAGCAGCTTCATCTGCCCGGCTGTTACCAAGTGAAATTGGGTCTTGGTTGTAAGTGTGTGCTTTGCACTTGATAACAGCCACTCTGTCTGGTTCCTGTATTGCTGTAAAAAGCCTTTTGATGTGGGACGCATGCGCTACAGGTGTGCCAGCTGCCGTCATGAAATTTCTGAGGCGCCCTAGGGCCCCAAAATCATGCACTACTCCAAAGGCGTACATAGAATCTGTGTGTATATTAGCTGACTTACCCTTGGCCAATTCACACGCTCTGGTTAGGGCGACCAACTCAGCAACTTGTGCTGAGTGCGGTGGGCCCAGGGGTTCAGCTTCTATGATACTTTCGTCATCTACAACTGCATATCCAGTGCACAAGTCTCCCGATTCTGTCTGTCTGTGGCAACTACCATCAGTGTAGAAGGTAAAGTCTACTCCTTCCAGTGGGTTGTCACTGATGTCAGGTCTCGCTGTGAAAGTCTGATTCAGGTATTCCATACAATCATGCGTATCAGTATCTGCACTAAATCCTCCTTCACCAACATTCTCATCCTCCATCCTTTGTGCCTGTCCAGGCACACTTGGCCAGTAAGTTGCAGGATTTAGTGAGCTGCATCTATTAATGGTGATGTTTACAGGGGCCATCAGTGATAATTCCCACTTTGTAAACCGAGCAGATGAGACATGTCTGGTTTGGGCTGAGTTTAGTAAGGCTGATACTGCATGAGGTATATGAATGGTCAGGTCATGTCCTAACACTATGTCCTCGCTTTTACTTACCAGCAAAGCTATCGCTGCAACACTTCGCAAGCAAGTGGGGAGAGACCGCGCTACAGTGTCCAACTGTGCACTGTAGTATTCTACCGGTCTGCTGGCATCACCATGTCTCTGAGTTAAAACTCCTGCCACGCATCCTGCACTTTCTGTATCATACAATTCAAAGGGCTTCTCATAATCTGGCATACTTAATGCAGGTGCCTGTGATAGGCACTGTTTGAGTCTCTCAAATGCCAGTTCGGACTTATCTGTGTGCGAGATCCGTTCTGGTTTGCTCGAAGAGACCATTTCTTGCAAAGGTAAAGCCAGTATAGAGAACCCTGGAATCCAGTTTCGACAATACCCACACATTCCAAGGAAAGTGCGGATCTGTTGCTGCGTTTGTGGCAGAGTCATGTCGCGAATCGCCTGTATTCTATCAGCAGTGAGGTGTCTAAATCCTTGAGTCAAACAATGTCCCAAATATTTGACCCTGGTCCGGCACAACTGCAACTTATCCTTTGAAATCTTGTGTCCCGTTTGGGAAAGATGAAACAGAAGCTGTTTCGTGTCTTTCAAGGACGATTCGAGTGAGTCAGAACACTACAATAAGTCATCAACATACTGTATTAGTACTGATCCACTCTCAGGTTGAAAGGATTGTAAACAGTCATGCAAAGCCTGGGAGAAAATACTTGGGCTGTCAATGAAACCTTGGGGAGGTCGAGTCCAGGTGTACTGTACTCCCATGTATGTAAAGGCAAAAAGGTCCTGGCTGTCAGGGTGAAGAGGGACAGAAAAGAAAGCAGAACAGAGGTCAATGACAGTGAAGAATTTTGCAGTAGAGGGAATTTGCATGAGGATGACAGCTGGATTGGGCACTACGGGGAATTGGCTCTCAACTATCTTGTTTATCCCCCTTAGATCTTGACTAGTCTGTAACCCCTCCCCCCACTCTTTTTCACAGGGAAGATGGGACTATTGGCGGTGCTGGACATCCTGACTAGGATGCCCTGCTGTAGCAGCCGCTCTATGACAGGGTACACTCCTAACTCTACCTCTGGCTTCAGAGGATACTGAGGTATTTTTGGAGCTATCCTACCATCTTTTACTTGTACTACTACTGGAGGTACATTCGCCATCAATCCAGTGTCTTGTCCATCTTTGGTCCAAAGGGAACCCGGTATTTGTGAGATCATTTCCTCTACCTTTGATGGACACTTGTCTATAACAGTATAATGCGACATTAGCCTTTGAGGGGTGTCTAATATATCTTGCACTTCTAGAGCGTGGTTCTCAGGTATATCCAAGAAGACACCCTCAGGAGTACAATATATGACACATCGCATTTTACACAATAAGTCTCTGCCGAGTAGATTAGTCGGAGCCGATGCAGCCAGCAGAAAAGAATGCTTGGTTTGCAAGGGCCCTATCGGAATCTCTGCAGGTCTACTCAAAGGGTATTGTTGCACCGTTCCTGTAACTCCTATTGCCCGAATCATTTTTCCCGTGGTCTTTATACCTGATGTGAAATTCAACACTGACCTGGCCGCCCCTGTATCTACAAGAAATGGTACACCAGCTACATCAACCGTGACCTCAGGTTCACTACCAAGGCTAGCAATAAATTTCACTGGCTGCAGACTACAGGCGTGGCCCAACCCCTATTGTGTATTGGTACCCTCCTGCAGCGCATTGACAGCTACAATATGTGAGGGGGGTAGCTGAGAATTTTCGGAGGTCTGCCAATCTCTCTTTAGGGGGTACCTCCTTGTTTCCCCTGCATGTGGCTCGTAATTTCTCCTAGCTGGTCCATCATCCCAATTATGGGAATTGTAGTGTGGTTCGTATTCTGGTCTAGGGGGTCGGTATACGTTATGTGTACCTTTACTCCTACATTCCCTCGAGTAATGTCCTACCTACTGACAATTATAACATATTACTACACTTCACTTGGCTTACCATCAGGGGTCTGGGGTTTTGGCTGATGTGGTTTTGTTGTAAGAGCATTTATACTCACTGTCATCAGCTTATCCCCCTGAGACTCCCTGTGCTTACTGATGTTCCGGTCGTGCTCAATAGCGGACTCTCTCAATGCAGCCACCGAGATACCTCTCCAGTTAGGTAGAGAGGTTTGTACCCTTGTTCTTAATGCCTTCTTTAACCCATCCATTAATACAGTAACAGCTACCTCCCTGTGATGTGCATTATCTTTTATGTCCTCGATCCCAGTGTATCTAGACATTTCCTGCAGTGCCCAATGGAAATATTCGGATGCCGTTTCACCTTCTTTTTGTCTTATGGAGAAAATTTTATTCCATTTGACAACAGTAGGGAAATACACTCCTAGTTGCAGATTGATTTGTTTTACGTTCTCCTGATTGTATTCATCAGTGAGAGGTACTTCTGCATCTAACTTACTGTCTGCTATAAATTTTGTGATGTCAATATTTGAGGGTAAACACACTCGTAGCACTGTTCGCCAATCTTTATTTGTAGGCTCATGGGCGTTACCTAACTCTTTAATGAATCTCTGGCATCCGACTAGATCTTTCCTGGGATCGGGAAATTCAGACATAACTGACCTTAACTCTGCCCGGGACCAGGGACAATGCATGGCAATGTTCCTGATGGGAGTTACTCCCTGATTGTCAGTTTTCCCATTGGGGACTGCAATTACCCTGACAGGATTTAATTCAATTACATCCTTCTGGTTTGATTCTACAATGTGGGGAGCTATTGTTTCTACATAATGTATGGTACCATACTTACCTGTGGACACCACCTCACTTATCCCTCCGCTAGGGGGCCTTGCTACAACTCTTGATGGTTGGGCCGTGCCCACTTGAGTATCTTGTATGGTGGCTGCTAGAGAGAGTGCCGATATCGTGCTGGGCTCATCTTCCTGCTCACAATCCAGGGGAAAATTTAAAATGGGATACAGCTGGCAAGGGTTAGCGTTAGTACATTTATCAATCACATTCCTATCTTGTACTAATGCACCATTGCTTGTAGCCACTTTCTCCCCAACAATATATGCTGGTGGTGGTGCGGTCGCCATTGTTTTCCCGCAAGGTTTGGAACCTGCTGCGCGAGCTAATTCCCTTTGCATCTCCCCCTCTTGCTACCATAAATTTAAACAATCTGTATGTCTAATCCTTTGTTTTCTGGATTTTATCAGACATATCCTTATCCTTAAGTTCTGCAATACCTCCGGTTCAAAGCTGCGCACCTTAGGGAATGATGCCCTATCTTTGTCAGTCATACGTACCCATTTGTTACAATAAACTTCAGCGTGTGGACCATATTCCCCACACATAATAAACCTCGCTAACCCCTTGGGCCGTGGCTCTTCAGCCTGAACCCTGGCTAAACGTCCCTTAGTTGAGCAACTGGCTCCCATAATTGTGGGCCTTTTCCCACAAACACCAAAATACTCAATATAAGGTGACGGTGAAAGTTCTCTGAGCGCTTTCACCCACTCTCGCCCATGTTGGCCAGTACTACCATACACTGTCGATAGCGAAGGCGATGTACCCAACCTAGGGCCCCTATTGACCTATATTTACTGGAAGTTTTTAGGAATAACTTACCCTTTCAAGTAAAGTATCTGTCATTGGAGATTTTACTGAGAGAGACCAGCGAAAACTCCCTATGCACTTTTTTATACACAAATCACGCTTGCGTATGCTGCATACAGCGCTAATGATATCGTGATTTTACGCAAAAATCTTGTAAAAGGAATATCAAGTTGCGCTATATATCGCACCCACAAACACGCGGTCCAATCGCACAGCGTAGAGGTACTTGTTACCTATCCGCCATACGACCACTGGAATCGAATCACAAGCTGCGAAACCTCAGCCGGAGCGTATCAAAAAAACTACATGGGTCACACAGTTCACAATTCACAATTCCCTATCATGCTCCTGTGTAAGTCTCTTCACGACTTACGTATTACAAATCCTATACTACGTGAGTCAGCCGCCTCACGCCACCAAGCCTCCACTTACTTGGTGTACCACACGACGGGATCCCGAATTCCGGGGTTCGAATCCACTCACTCCTACGTTCGCTCACTCAAATACACTTTGTTTTTTCTGTACAGAAAATTTTAATTCATTCAGAATTGGCAGCTTTACCCCTAGAGGTAATACAGTTTAAACAAAAGTTTTATACTAATCTGCTTTAGAAATCGGGTCGTTTTGTGCTATTGTAGCATGGCTACTGTCCCACCTTTGAACTAAATGACACTATTGTGTAATTTGTACTTATCGCCCGCACTCTTACGCACTTTGCGTAAACACGCGACTGTGTGTGTCTTTTACGCTGCGTGCGCAGTCCTGTACTTTGTCCGAGACACGTGTACAAAACCCTGCGTCCGCAATAAAACAAATCACACAGCTCTATAAATGTGAACAATACTAATTACTATATCCTACTAGACACAACTTGTTCTGTATAAACTTTTATGCAGACCTGCGTTTGTGTCTTTTACACTTACTTCCTTAAAAAAAATATGTTATTTTATTTTTACTATATAGCAACAAATGTATCCGGATTAACACAGATCTAAATGAATCTAGCAATAATCAATAATTTAAATGATATGATTCAGATTGGATAGCTATCCTGCAGAACATACACTGATATAAATATACACATAATTATAATAATATTATATATATGTACCATTCACTGGTCTCCTATGAGACACCTTACCTCTTATTTGCATATCAAAGCTATTTGGTTTTCACTGCTAAAAAAAAAAAGCAGTTACACAGGTTAATTTGCATTTCAATGGCTATCCTCCCTAGTAAGCAGATTCTACAAGTCTTGGAAGGAAAAAAACAAAACCAACTCTTTCTTTCCTTTTTCTATATGTGTGCAACCCCCCACTTGATGTAAAGTAATTACGCACAGACAAGAAGGACAGAAAAAAAAAACTTATCTCACCATTTACTCTCACTAGGCCCAAATGAAACTATTTGTAATTGACTATGGCATGGGTTAAATAAATGCATTGGTAACTAATAAATGGTGCTTGATGTGACAAGGGAAACTGATTGTTCTGAGCAGACTGAAAATCAGCTATTTAGAAAATGACCTTCCTAAAATGGCCACTGCTCCTCCCCCTTCCACATCCATGAGGTTTACATAAGATGGTGGACAGGCCATGTGGTTAGTCCAAAATGGAGGACAGACCATGCGGCTTCCTTTGTCACAAAGAAATCACACATTATACATGCACCAGAAGTTATTTTAGGCCTGAGTTAAAAAAAAAAAACTATATCAAGGCTATGCAGCAACTTTTAAATGTACTTTTAAATCTACTTAACAGGTAAACAATCCAATCTGAATCAAACACAATATGACTTATTTGAACTTTGTTTTGCAACAATGTGAGAGGGTATGCAAAGTATCGGTGCACTTTTGTGTACGCTTTTTTCGCCCCAAAAATTCACAGATTTTTAAAAAGCTTTTTTACTGTGTTTTACGGGTTCTACCAGCACCTCTGCAGACCATACAGAGCAGACGTCATCTAATCAGCACACAAGTAGGGTTTTCAGTGTATCCATCGACCAAGAAAAGGTTACGTAAGATACCTTCTTTCTGCCCTTTGCTGATAGATTAAGTCTGCTGTGACCTGTTAGGCTGTGAGTATGTGGAAATCGGACGATGCCCCCAATTGTAAATGCTGATTTACATACAGGACTAAAAGCAACACTTTAAAAAGGCATTTCATACACTTTAAATGGAGCCGCTGCGGCCGCTATACTTAATCCTCAACCTATGTACTTATTACACCATTAGCGTACAGAGTCCCATACCGTGTATGGACTTTGCATACAAACGCCGCGCTGGCTGTACAAAGTACACTAAGCGCGTACACACCCAAAGATACACCGTGAACCCTTAGCAGCTATGCATGCGATAGTAATACGCTTTAAACCTTAGCAGGGAAAGGAAAACATTACACCAGATTGTATTTAAAATGCCGGGTTCCGACACCACAACATATTATTACTGAAACAGGGTTACAATAACAAAGCAATACAATACAAAGTATAATGGCTACAGTCAATGGCACATACTTGTTTGGTTTTCGCCGCGCTACCCAGTCTGGTCCTTGGTCATCTAGATAGATAACTTCTAGAGTCTTGTGTGACCAGGCCTGCAGCTGACTCCTTTTTTTTTTACAATCTTCCAAAACTTAACACAATGGATACTGTAATCTCTTTGTCCATTGGACACAGGGATGGTCATTTACAGTACAGGAGAGGTCATAGGTTGGTTTGAATAGGTGGACGATGTCTGTTCAAGAGGCACTTGTGGGTGGTCTCCTCTGGGATCCTGCCGCATACCTAATGTTCAGTAAATACAGTTTATATCTATATTCTGCTCCTGCACATAACTATTCGCAGGAACGTGCGATCTTCTGCTAACCAACACCGGAATATTACCCTTAAAATACCCTACAGCTGGATACCAAACACCACCTTATAACCTTGTTCTGGTCCCTCCTATCCTGTAAAGGTGAATCCCTTTGTTCTGATACCATTTAAACTGTTGTAACTTGCTGGTGTGGTGCAGGGAGACTATGTGTACATTGTGCACTATTTGGATTCATTATGTAATGTGTTTTGATAGCTTTTCCATGCGTCCACAAACTCTACCGTAAATACTCATACCACGCGCTAATGCGCAGGACTGCGGGAGCGACCATATGCAAACTGCGAATATGCGCACGCACGGCAGAACAAGTACACGCATGGAGGCCATCTGTGTGTAGTTTGTACGTGATGTGTGTACTGCAATATTTGAGAATTTTTAAGCCATGCACATCAGCACCCTGTGGTTGAGCATCCCGGTAGTAGTGCCTGATATAAAACCATGTGGGCCTGGAGCTGACGTTTATGAAGGGCCTATTGTGTGCCACAAGGAGTGGTGCAGGGGGTGTTGCCAGCACCATGGGGATGTTGCTAGTGATGTAGGATGTGTGACCAGTGTTGTGGGGGTATATTAATAGTGTATATATATATATATATATATATATATATATATTTATATTATACTGCTTCCAAAAATATAATTATTAAAATCTGGTGTCTGTAGCTGCATACCATTACCTATAGGCTCTCATACCCTCCAACATTTTACACATAAAAATTGGTACAAATTCAAAAAGGGGGCATGGCCACGGGTAAAGGGGGCGTGGCCATGCCCCATCCTTTTCCTATACTTTCAATGGAAGTTTGGTGAGCCAAAAATTGGTACAGACCATAAAAAAGGTACTTACCTGCCAAAAAGGTACAGTTGGAGGGTATGGGCTCTGAGGCTCAGGCTACAGGACACTCTGATAGACCGCAGCAGCCACCAGGAAACACACCGGTCAGCAGCAGCCAGCAGGACATAAACATGTAAGGATCAGGGTCGTTTTCACAGTGCCAAGCTTGGGCTCAGCTGCTTTTGAGTGCGGTGGTGAGATGGCACCTACGTGATGTCACGTGGTTTGGAGGAGGCACCAACCTTTTCGGTTTGGGCAGGGTGGAGCATGGGGTGGATAAAGGTGATCGGCATATGATGGATCCCGTTACCAGTATCCATATATCTATCTGTATATACATATCTGTCAGTGTGAATATAGGGAAGTAATAATTCCCCCAGACTGTGTTATGCCGCTTCCTGTGCTCTCTCACCTCACAACCATTCCAGCCTGACTCCGCTTTCTCATCGGTTTAGCTGGTCATACTGCACAATGCACCCTGCAGGGCAGGGTATCACAATATTTTCCCCCCAGACCATCAAAATGGGGAGAAATGACTTAAAATAAAATAAGTAATCTCATGTAATAAAATGAACTGGCCATTGCTTTCTGCTATGAGAAGAGTGGGCAGCACAGATCCCTGTATGTGAGCAGGTTTACCCAATAGTACTGCTGCTGTCATCTCTGTGTACCCTGCATGACAGCTCCAACCTACCACGGGGCTCATTCTGGGATGTATCAAGTACAGCATGCGCCTTTCCTCTCTTGCCTGCGAGTCCCTCCTGAGTCCAGCAGCGGTGGCGGTGTGCGTTGAGCCGGTTTGTGAGCCAATCAGAGCTCGCGGACCGGCTGCCAATCAGGAGCCACTGCTGCCGGACAGCAAGCCCTGATTGGCTCGCGGACCGGCCCCAGTTCAGGAGACCGGACTGAGGGCAGGAGAAGGAGAGGAGGAGCGCGTGCTGCGCTATCCTCTCCCCAGCAGAAGATAGTGCCTGCCCCAGGCAGCAGCAACAACGGTAAGTAAGTTACACTGCTGGGGCATATCTGGCACTCTGGGGGCATGTGTATCTGGCACTGTGGGGGCATATCTGGCACTCTGGGGGCATGTGTATCTGGCACTGTGGGGGCATATCTGGCACTCTGGGGGCATATATGGCACTGTGGGGGCATATTTGGCACTCTGGGGGCATGTGTATCTGGCACTGTGGGGGCATATCTGGCACTGTGGGGGCATGTATATCTGGCACTGTGGGGGAAAATCTGCCACTGTGGGGGCATGTGTATCTGGCACTGTGGGGGCATATCTGGCCTTCTGGGGGCATATGTGTATCTGGCACTGTGGGGACATGTGTATCTGGCACTGTGGGGGCATGTATATCTGGCACTGTGGGGGCATGTGTATCTGGCACTGTGAGGGCATATCTGGCACTGAAGGGGCATATCTGGCACTCTGGGGGCATATGTGTATCCGGCACTTTGGGGGCATGTGTACCTGGCACTGTGGGGGCATATGTGTATCTGGCACAGTGGGGGCATAGGGGTGTCCTAACTAGCAGTGATAGGGATACTTGTGGCTGGTGATACCATGCACAACCTTCTGTGGGACCTGCACACTGCCGGAGACACAGTGACACCCACCCTCTCTCCCCCTGCACACATTGGTTTGCTCCTTAATTTTAATACCCTAGCTGCTGGTGTGCTGAGACACTATGCAGGAAGGAAGGGCTAGGCTAAGGAAGTCTTACTTGTGCTGTAGCCACCATGTATGATCCTCCTGTGATGTCTGCCCAGTGTTTAAACCAGGGAGGGGGCGTGACCTCAGGTGAAGTGGGCGTGGCCACATGCGGAGGGGGCGTGAAATCGGTCTGAACATAGCAGGCATGCTATAGAGGTTGTGTCTATGTTCCCTTCGTGATCAGGACGTGTAGTACCCTTAACACCCCCTTGATAGCGGCCCACTCCAGCTCTGGGGTTCCCGCTGTCTCAGGAGCTGCCACTGCTGTAGTGAGTAGTGACAGCCCCACATTAGTATTGGAGGGTCCCGCTGCCGCTTCACCCCACCGCATATGGGTGATTGGACCAGCGGATCCACACTGGATCCGCTGTCCAATCACATCTGCCTCGCTGACAGGAGAGTGTTGTCCCTGTCAGCGAAGCACTTGTATAAGTGCCACTTTCCCCACTGTTTTTTTAATGGGCTTTTACAGCCCAGGCTTTGCCCTGCCCCCCCGCTTTAACCTGTTCTCATTGTAAACGGGAGGCACTGCTCTCTGTGCCTCCCAAACTAATTTTAAGTACTGAAATGGTTAGCATAATATAAAGAAATTATTTATGACACAGAATATGTGTCATAAGTATTTTCTTGATATTATTTTAATCATTAATGACAGGGGAGACACTGCACGTCCCTGGTTGTAATAAATCTTTTTTGCACCTGCAGCTGTTTCTCAATATCTTCTTCTGCATGGGGTGTCCTCCTGCGGAGCTCTTGTATGGATACCTGTGTACTCAGCTTCAACATGTATATGATGATTTATATATGAAAAGGTTAAACCTGTGGTGTCTGATACTGAAAAATTAAATTGCTCTAGGAAAAAAAAAAGATAAATACAGTAACATGTTCACAGAATTTTGGTGTCACAGTTAAGGTTTCCATACACTAGATGATATTATGAGCAATTTGTGCGGTCTCGATGCGCGGCCTCGATGCACGGTCTCGCTGCTCGTTGGTCGGAGCGTCTGATCTTTCCTGCTGCAGGGAAGATCTGAAACTATTGTCAACGACAGCATGCTCCTGGATGTAGCCACTCCCAGATCTTAAGATATATCTTTTGCGTATTGTACTATGGGGGTAATTCCAAGTTGATCGCAGCAGGAAATTTTTTAGCAGTTGGGCAAAACCATGGGGGTGATTCCGAGTTGTTCGCTATTTTTTTCGTTCGCACAACATATTCGCAATTTTGCGAACACGTTGCACAATAGCGAATAACCACCCCCAACGTATTTTTGCTATTTCGTACGCAGTATTACACAAAGTAGGCGTATGCCAAATGACATCGCACTAATGCAAACCCATCGCAATTTCACAAACCTCATCGTAAAAATCCTAACTCCTCATAGATTTACACATTCCTCTTAAAAATGCTCACGCTTTTGCGGAAAATCGCACAGCAATGGTTTTTTTTTTCAAGTTATATTACACCTTTCAATTCAAACTCAACAAGCCTTCCTCAATTACGAATCTAATTAGTGTAATGAATGATTGTGGTCATGACCAATTAAGGGGTAGATTTACTAAGATTCGTATTTTCCCGTTTCAGGTCAAAGTTCAATCACGAATGACATCGAAAGTGTAAAACTGCAACTTTTTGAATTTGTTACGATGGATTTACTAAGCTGTCGTATTCGGGTTTTTCTTTTCTTCCGATGTCGATGTCATTTGTGTTTTTTTTGTGTTTTTTACGGCAGTGATTAGCAAAACACTGCCGACTTTTTTACAATTAATCTCGGCCGGATCTGTGTGATCCGTGCTGGGGTTTTTTTTTTTTAATTAAACACTGTAAAATTTAAAAAAAAAATTGCGTGGGGTCCCCCCTCCTAAGCATAACCAGCCTCGGGCTCTTTGAGCCGATCCTGGTTGCAGAAATATGGGAAAAAAATGACAGGGGTTCCCCCATATTTAAGCAACCAGCATCGGGCTCTGCGCCTGGTCCTGGTCCCAAAAATACGGGGGACAAAAAGAGTAGGGGTCCCCCGTATTTTTAAAACCAGCACCGGGCTCCACTAGCTGGACAGATAATGCCACAGCCGGGGGTCACTTTTATATAGTGCCCTGCGGCCGTGGCATCAAAAATCCAACTAGTCACTCCTGGCCGGGGTACCCTGGGGGAGTGGGGACCCCTTCAATCAAGGGGTCCCCCCCCCAGCCACCCAAGGGCCAGGGGTGAAGCCCGAGGCTGTCCCCCCCCATCCAATGGGCTGCGGATGGGGAGGCTGATAGCCTTTGTTGTAAAAGAAAAGATATTGTTTTTAGTAGCAGTACTACAAGGCCCAGCAAGCCTCCCCCGCATGCTGGTACTTGGAGAACCACAAGTACCAGCATGCGACGGAAAAACGGGCCCGCTGGTACCTGTAGTACTACTACTAAAAAAATACCCAAAAAAAGACAAGACACACACACCGTGAAAGTATAATTTTATTACATACATACACACATACTTACCTTAAGTTCCCACGCAGGTCGGTCCTCTTCTCCAGTAGAATCCAAGGGGTACCTGTTGAAGAAATTATACTCACGAGATCCAGGGGTCCAGGCTCCTCGGGAAATCCAGGGGTAATCCACGTATAATTGGCCATTACCATGTTTGTTTATAAATAAGTGAAATAGATGTGTAAACTGTGCCTGGCCTAATGTTAAATAGCATATTTTTGTGTGGAGGTGTAGTGTGTGAATATATGTGTTTACATGTTTTTCTACACAATAAGCTACTAACTGACATAATTTGTTTGTTTGTTTGTAAATAATAAGATTAATATTCGTAAGTTTGATGTGTGTTTTTTGTAAGGTAACAAATTTCTGCTAGGCAATATGCTGTTCCTTTATTGCATTAAAAAACACAACAACCGCTTAACTGTAATAAACAATTGTTTATTTTTGTACATCATTTTTTTTGTTTGTTTTTTATAACCAAGAACAAATATTTTCAAATTTTAAAATTAACAAATTAGAATTTTTTTTCCATCCTCTCAACATCTGCCAGCATGGCCTGCAAATTAGCCTTTAGGCTTGCAATGATGCCAGGCAGGCTTGTGGGATCTCCAACTGCACCATCTGAAAAGAAGAGCAAAAATAAAAATAAAAAACTTACTCACATTACCTATTACACAAGCAAGCCACAAAGCACACTTTAATGGCAAAGGGACTACATCATGGATGTTTGAATGTTAAAACAGTAGCATAGCAACACACAAGCATGCTCAGCAATGTTTGTTATTGTTAATTTTCATTTTTAAAAAGTGTACCAAACCATGATGTACATTTACTAAGATGGGAGTTCTATTTAAGATGGGACGTTGCCCATAGCAGCCAATCAGATTCCACATATCTTCTAGAAGGTGCTAAATAAATGGGAAGTTGAATCTGATTGGTTGCTATGGGCAACATCCCATCTTGAATAAAACTCCCATCTTAGTAAATGTAACCCCATGCTGGGATTCATTCACATCTAGAGTGAAGCAGACTTGTCTTTTTTGGTGTTTGCTCTGCATCATCACACTGCATATCAACATCTTCAGAAGGACAACATATCCTAGCATGCCCACACTCCCTGAAAGCCTGCCTTACTACATAAGGTGAAACATGTTTTTTTTAAGTAAAATAAAATCATTTTTTGAGTGTAACTTTCACAACACAAATCATTGTGTCCTTAGCCTGGCTAACAAAGTGAAGCATGCGAGTTGAATGTGCAAATATTAGGAATACCCAGGCACAAGTGTAAAAGAACAACAACATACTAAACTCCACTCAGGTCTAACTGTTTCACTGACAACCTATCACATATAAACCCTGTTGTCCTGGCAACCCTGTCGACCTAATGAGTGCCGACCTAGAGTGGACACCCTAAACATTGCAGACATAGACACTGTACATCTAATGATACTCACACAAATGTAAATGCAACATCCATACCATGATGAAGAAAACAAACATTTTTCCTTGGGCCAAGATTGGCCACAGTACAACACTGCATGTATTGGAATTTGAAGTTAAAGTAGGTAACAAATACATTTTAAATGTGTTAAAACTTACTCTCATCAGCCACATGCGCAGCACCCTCAGGGGCTTCTGCTGCCCATTCACTGGGTGGGGAAGGAGGCTGGATGGGGGAAGGAGGGTGGATGGGGGAAGGAGGGTGGATGGGGGAAGGAGGATGGATTGGGGAAGGAGGAGGGATTGGGGAAGGAAGAGGGATTGGGGAAGGAGTAGGGATTGGGGAAGGAGGATGGAATGGAAAGCTGTTTACAGAGGGTGGGTCTGATTGAGAGGGGGAGGGGGGCAGAGAGGGTGTTTGGGCAACAGAGTGGGAGGGGGCCAGAGAGGAGGAATGGGAAAGAGAGGGGGAGGTGGGCGGAGTGGTGGTTTGGCCTACAGAGGGGGAGGGGGACAGAGAGGGGTATTGGTAAAGAGAGGGGGAGGGGGACAGAGAGGGGTATTGGTAAAGAGAGGGGGAGGGGGGCTGAGAAGGGGATTGGGAAGGAGAGGGTGATTGGGCGACAGAAGGGGGGGGGCTGAGAAGGGGATTGGGAAGGAGAGGGGATTGGGCGACAGAAGGGAAGGGGGCTGAGAAGGGGATTGGGAAGGAGAGGGGAATTGGGCGACAGAAGGGGATGGTGGCTGAGAAGGGGATTGGGAAGGAGAGGGGGATTGGGCGACAGAAGGGGAGGGTGGCTGAGAAGGGGATTGGGAAGGAGAGGGGGATTGGGCGACAGAAGGGGAGGGGGGCTGAGAAGGAAATTGGGAAGGAGAGGGGGATTGGGCGACAGAAGGGGAGGGGGGCTGAGAAGGGGATTGGGAAGGAGAGGGGGATTGGGCGACAGAAGGGGAGGGGGGCTGGTAAGGGGATTGGGAAGGATAGGGGGGTTGGGCGACAGAAGGGGAGGGGGGCTGAGAAGGGGATTGGTCTGGACTTCCTGCAGCAGCTTGCCGTTGTGCTCGCCCTAGAATGACATAGGTAATATTTAGGTTGTTGGTTTAAAAATTATAACAACAGTATTTTTCTATTACACTGTTCTGTCCCATGTTAAAGAGACAGGGGTAAAATTGCTATTTTTTTTTAAACTGGTGTTGTTGCCCATAGCAACCAATAAGATTCTACGTAACATTTATTAGGCTGCTTTTAGAAGATAATAGATTTAATCTGATTGGTTGCTATAGGCAACATCACCAGTTCTAAAAAGCTCCCACCTTAGTAAATTTACCCCACAGAGCAAGTTATTGGGTTCAGTTGATAGCCTGTGTAGCAACTCAGTACAACAACATTCACTTTTTCAGAAGCACTTTGCTACACAGTCAGTACTGCTTGCCCTAACCACACACTGTGTCATGTTTGTTCTACAATAGTTCATTGTCAGTGTGCTAATTTTCACACTATATAATTTAGTGAAAATATGCAAGATTTGCATTACAAGTTTCTGCTAATAATCTCAGTGTTATTTAATGTAATATGAAACTTACTGCCCCTACGTCTAGTGTGGATTTGTTGGCAGAGCTCCGCCAACAGGTCCGGTGTGCGATGGCGGAGGTCGCTCCAGCGTCTTTCAAGTTAGATAATGGAGCGTGTGGTCCGGGTTCGGCTGCGGAGTATGCGGCGGACCTCCGCGTAGGCCTCGCGCTTTATCCTATTGGGGATAAAGGGGCCTGCGTGGCCTACGCGGCGGTCCATCACCTCGACCAACACGCGCAGCTCACGGTGGCTAAATGCTGCTGCGCGCATGGTGCCAATGGCGTTTTCCATATATGGGCTTGTATTTATAGTGTGTGGTGGCATGTGATTGGTTGTAAATTTATGGTGTCATCTAATAAACTTTATTGATGTGTGCATTGCCGTGAAGGACAGTGGGTACAGTTCGCAATAGCGGAAATTCGCAGCCGCGGAAGAACAAGAAACACAATACATACACTCACACACACACACACACACACACACACACACACACACACACTCACAATCACACACACACTTATAGAAAAGTAATTGTTACAATCTGTGTACTCGCCACATTTGTCAATAACAATCAGCTGCACAAAGTTACAAAGTTTTCGACATTTAGGATCATATGTTGTGTCATTTGTAATGTAAACAGATGCATGGCATATAATCATTTGTGGAACAAGGGTTACAATCAGAATATTTAGACAAACATTGCATATTAAAAATTTAAACAGGTATGCCTTGCACAACACTTAACTGGGCATATAATTAAAAATGTAAAAATAGGACCTGGGGTTACTAGGGGCAACATTACCTAATATTAGATATGGACACATATTCCCCAAAAAAATAAAAAAATGTTTAATTAAGTAACATTAAGTGTAGCCTGCATTATGTGGTACATGTTATTTGGTACGTACAAAGGAATATGTCTATGTCGATAAGATTTAGCTGATGTAGTTTATAAGTTGGTTTATTCACACGTGATTGCATTTGCTACTATTAAATAATTTCAACATGCATTTAACATCAATGTTTATTTTGGGTAAAAAAAAAAAAGATTATTTGGGAGCATGTCAGATGTGTAGGTGCTAACAATAAAAATGTTATGTGTCCAGACAATTGCTGTTTGTAGTATTTTGGCTGAGCAGTGTTTGCTCAGTAATTGGACAACAGGTGAATTCATTGGCATACCAATTGCTAATTAGGGCAGACACACTAGTCACAGTACTTCGCAAGTGCAGAGTAACTGCAGACTTACTCCTCGGCTGCGACAGGATAGCGAACATTTGTTGTGTATATTTACCATCGTATACACATTTCTGCTCAAAACACGCCTACTGCTGGTTGCATACTCCCACACTAGCCGCCCACTTTCACGCCCATTTCGTTAGATAGCGAAGCCGTGCCTCTGTCACGCCTCCGTCACTCCCAGTTTTCGGTGGTGTAGTACGTGCAGGTTTTCAGTTAGTAATTTTGCTCAAGCGTCGTATCGCTCCCTTTGCGCACGCGCAGTATAGCTGTTGCACATGCGCAGTTGGCGGATTTTCGCCATTTTGCGATGCGATGAACTGCTGCGATCAACTCGGAATGAGGGCTCATGTGCACTGCAGGGGAGGCAGATTTAACATGTGCAGAGAGAGTTAGATTTGGGTGTGGTGTGTTCAATCTGCAATCTAATTTGCAGTGTAAAAATAAAGCAGCCAGTATTTACCCTGCACAGAAACAAAATAACCCACCCATATCTAACTCTTTCTGCACATGTTATATCTGCCTCCCCTGCAGTGCACATGGTTTTGCCCAACTGCTAACAAAAATCCTGCTGCGATCAGCTTGGAATTACCCCCTATATCGTTTGCCCAGGACTGCCGGGGAGCTGCTGGGGAGAGTTCTAGGGACATTTTTTAACAAGAATGCATCGTTTACAGGTTGTCTAGTGTAAGGGCACCTTTAGAAATAACACTGTCTCTTCTGCTGCAGTCTCATTTGAGAGCGAATTTAATATTTTCCCAGCTGGACAAATTTCTGTCATTGATTAAACTACACTTTGATATTATTAAAATCACTTTTATCATCCCCCATATTTGTGGGACAGACTAACCATTGTCTGGATACCCCATTATTTTAGAAGGTGAAATATAAGATAACCTTTAATCAAACAGCCACTTCTTTTACGTCCTAGAGGATACTGGGGTCCACATTAGTACCATGGGGTATAGGCGGGTCCACTAGGAGCCTTGGGCACTTTAAGAAATCAATAGTGTGCACTGGCTCCTCCCTCTATGCCCCTCCTACCAGACTCAGTTTAGAAAATGTGCCTGGAGGAGCCGGTCATGTTTGGGAAGCTCCTGAAGAGTTTTCTGCATTATTTTCTATTTTTTGTTTTCAGGCAGGTCTGATTGACACCAGACTGCCTGCTACGTGGGACTTAGGGGGGAAGAACGGCCCAACCTCCTTAGGGTTAATGGTCCCGTTCCCCGCTGACAGGACACTGAGCTCCTAAGAGTCCTATTCGCAAGCCCCACCACAGCGAGCGTACAGACCCGCAGCACGCCGCCTCCCCTAACAGAGCCAGAAGTAAGAAGAGTGGTGAGTAGGTGGCCGGCGTCCTGGTTAGCGGGTCGACGGTTGTAATGGTGGCACAAGGGTAGGAGCTGACAAGCATGCTGCGGATCCAGGCTTCAGAAACATGCAGGGTGCTGCGTGGTCCGCTGTGAGGGGCGAGCTGGAGCCATAACTATTAATACCCACACTGGCAGTACATCTTACAGAGCTTTTAACCCACTGTAGAGCAGAAATATTAACTCATCCAGTATAAAAAACAGGGAAGGCCGCTCACCATTAAGGGGGCGGGGATTCACTATGAGCGGATCCAGCAGCTCACCAGCGCCATTTTCCCTCTGCAGCTACACAGACAGGCTGGCAGGAAAGCGCTGCCCCTCCACAAAGACCCCAGACCACCTCAGCGGTACCAGGGGGTCATAGCCCAGGGGGAGGAGGGTGGAGCAATAATAGTATACTAAGCCCCTTTTAAGGGTGCTTAGTTGGCGACCCAGTTAAACTTGGAAATTATCGATAGGGGCGCGGTGTGGCTGGCTCCCTCATACTCTGTATCTCCCTACGGGGCTCTGTGTGGGTTAACTGTGCTTTTAACCTATTGTCCTGTGTGTGTGGGTCCTTTCACGTTTTACTATGTTAAAGGAGTGTGTCTCGTGCACGGCAGAGTGTTTTTCTCACTCAGGGGGATCACTGCAGTGTACTCAGGATAGTACACATTCTCAGGCTAGTGGATCTGAACCTGTATGGTTAGATTCATTGAAAGGGATGATCTTGAATATTTCACATAAATTATTCCAAAATGAAAAGGAGACGCAATACTTAAGACAGTCGGTAGATGACCTGATGAATAGAGATTCAGTGGCCATTCCGGCGTCTCAGACCCCTGCCATTTGTCCACAAAAGCGTACACTGGCCCAAATCTTGCAGACTGATACTGATGATGATGTATTAGACGTTGAGGAGGGTGAGGTGGACTCGGGAGGGGGGGATGAAGCTTTGTCACAGGGAATACAGGCCCTGATAGAAACTATTAGAGATGTCCTGCACATTCCTGCCAAAGCGACAGAGGATGAGGAGGAATCTTATTTTAATGTAAAAAAGAAATCCTCTGCTACTTTCCCTGCATCTAAGGAATTAAATTCCCTATTTGAAGGAACTTGGGTTAATCCTGACAAGAAGTTTCAGATCCCTAAAAGGTTACTGATATCCTTCCCTTTTCCTCAGGACCATAAGAAAAAATGTGAAAATCCACCGATTGTTGACGCATCGGTATCTAGATTGCCCATAAGATAGTTTCACCAGGATACAGTATTTAGATCGACATAGCTTAGGTCGACAGTCATTAGGTCGATCACTGAAGGTTGACATGCATTAAGCCAACATGGTCAATAGGTCAACATGGTCATTAGGTTGACATGTGCTAGGTCGACAGGTCAAAAGGTTGACATGAGTTTTTCACATTATTTTTCGGATATTTCCATATTTGACGATCCACGTGGACTACGATTGGAACGGTAACCTGTGCCGAGCGAAGCAGAGCAGAGGCACCTTGCCCGAAGCATGGCGAGGGGACACAGTGCACTATTTGGGGTTCCCCGTCACTTTACGAAGAAAACGACACCAAAAACAGTCCAAAAGCTCGTGTCGACCTTTTCACCTGTCGACCTACTACATGTTGACCTAATTCCCATGTCGACCTAGTGCCCATGTCGACTTTCAGTGGTCGACCTAATGGCTGTTGACATGAGTTGAGTGGACCCAATGATCCATACCCGTCTTACCGGACGGGGGCAGCCTCCTTAAAGGATGCGGCTGACCGCAGATTGAGACTACTCTCAAGTCTGTATACACAGCTGCAGGGGTGGCCCAGAGACCCATTATAGCTTGTGCTTGGATCACTAGGGCCATTGATCGGGTAACCTAATTGAGGGGTTAGATTCCTTACCAAGAGGTGAGATACTTTTACTCCCGCACTATATATAGGACTATATATGGTTGAAGCCATAAAATAAATCGGATTGCTCAATGCACGCACCACGGCCATGGCAGTGTCTGCACGCGGGAACCTATGGCTACGTCAGTGAACGGCGGATGCGGATTCCAGAAAGGGGGTGGAAAGCCTACCTTTCACAGATGAGGCCCTGTTTGGTGATGAACTGGATACGTGGATATCCAAGGCTGCAGCGGGTAAGTCTACATATCTTCCTTCCGCATCCCCCTCCAGCTAGGAAGGCCTATTCTGCTCCGACTCTGCAGTCCTTTCGGACAGCAAAATTTTAAACTAAAGCCAAGGGTTCTTCTACAGCCATCAAAGGCAATAGAGGTAAACCCAGAAAACAAGCAACTGCGGGTTCACAGGAACAGAACTCCGGTTCTGCTTCCTCAAAGCCTTCAGCATGACGGTGGACCTCTCTGCCTGGAAAAAGTGCAGGTGGGAGCCCGGTTAAAAGATTTCAGTCACGTATGGGCGACATCATGCCAGGATCCTTGGGTCAAAGAACTCATCGCCCAGGGATACAGACTTGAGTTTCAGGACCTCACAGATTCTTCAAGTCAGGCTTACCAGCTGCTCAGGAGGCAAGTATAAATTTACAGGATGCAATTCAAAAACTGATACAGACTCAGGTCATTGTTCCAGTTCCACCTCAGCTACGGAGCAGAGGGTATTATTCCAACCTGTTTGTGGTACCGAAACCGGACGGTTCGGTGAGACCCATTTTAAACCTCGAGTCTTGAACCCGTATATATGGGTGTTCAAATTCAAGATGGAGTCTCTGAGAGCGGTGCTCTCAAGTCTGGAGGAAGGGGAATTCTTTGTGTCTCTGGATATCAAGGATGCATACCTACATATCCCGATCTGGCCGCCTCATCAGGCTTATCTCAGGTTTGCCATACATGACTGTCACTACCAGTTCCAGGCTCTGCCTTTTGGCCTCTCCACGGCTCCGAGGGTGTTAACCAAGGTAACGGCGGAGATGATGTTCCTCCTCCGCAGACGGGGAGTGAACATAATTCCGTACCTGGATGATCTGCTGATAAAAGTACCATCCAGGGAGCGGTTGTTGGACAGCATTGCCCTCTCAACTCAGTTTCTCTGGTATCACGGGTGGATTCTGAATCTACCGAAATCTCACCTGGAACCAGCACGGAGGCTTCAGTTCCTGGGGATGATACTGGTTATGGAAATACAGAAGTATTCCTTCCATTGGAGAAGGCAGTGGTGATCCAGCCGATGGTGCGGGACAGAGGCGTAACTAGGGTTTTCGGAGCCCAGGGCAATATGAAGAGTGGCACCCCCCAAAAAAAAACACCCCAACAACACCAAAAGGAGTATGTGTGCGCACCGAAAAATGGGCGTGGCCACACTCCAGAAGGGGTGTGGCCACGCACCAGAAGGGATGTGGCCACTGAAAATGCCCCACAGTGCCAGTTACAATGCCCCACAGTGCCATATACATGCACCACAGTGCCAGATACATGCCCCACAGTGCCAGGTACATGCCCCACAGTGCCAGTTACATTGCCCCACAGTGCCAGATACATGCCCCACAGTGCCAGATACATGCCTCAGTGCCTGTTACATTGCCCCACAGTGCCAGATACATGCCCCACAGTGCCAGATACATGCCCCACAGTGCCAGTTACATTGCCCCACAGTGCCAGTTACATGCCCCACAGTGCCAGATACATGCCCCAGTGCCAGTTACATTGCCCCACAGTGCCAGATAAATGCCCCACAGTGCCACTTACAATGCCCCACAGTGCCAGATACATTGCCCCACAGTGCCAGTTCTTTTTTATGTTTACCTGCAGCGTTGAGGCGAAAGAGGGGGGGCAGGCAGCAGTGTACACTGCTAGAGCCCGCCCTCACTCTCTGAAAGCACTCGTGGGTCCCCGTTCTGCTCCCACATGTGCTTCATGTGGTGATCAGTGGACCTTTCTTCCCTTCGTATGTGCGCCGCGGTCGCGCACGCGCAATGTAGATTTTGCGGAGGGGGGGACGAGGCTCTTGGCTGCCGCTGCCTATACTGTGTGACAGGCACAGCAGCCGGGGAGACAGGGAGAGCATGTCGCATGGGGCGAGCGGGCCGTGCAGGTGCCGGTGGCGCCCCCCCCTACCTTGCTGGGGCTGCCGCGGCGCCCAGGGCACGTGCCCTGCTCGCCCTGTGCTAGATACGCCTCTGGTGCGGGATGTTCTCAAACCACCCCGGATATCGGTGCATATCTGTATTCGCCTTCTGGGAAAGATGGTAGCCGCTTACGAGGCACTGCAGTATGGAAGGTTTCACGCCAGACCCTTCCAGCTGGACCTGTTGGACAAATGGTCCGGATCGCATCTCCACATACACCAAAGGATACGTCTGTGCCAAAAGCCAGGATTTCTCTGCTGTGGTGGCTCCAGATTTCTCACCTGACCGTGGGCCTGAGGTTCGGGATTCAAAATTGTATTCTGTTAACCACAGTCGCAAGAATCAGGGGTTGGGGAGCAACCAGGGGGAACACTTCCAAGGAAAATAGTCAAGTCGGGAAACCATTCTTCCAATCAACATTCTGGAACTAAGGGCCATATACAACACCCTTCTGCAGGCAGCACATCTTCTTCAAGATCAGACGATCCAGGTTCAGTCGGACAGTGTGACGGCAGTTACGTACATAAACTGACAGGGCGGAACGAAGAGCAGAGCAGTAATGTCAGAGGTAACATGGATTCTCCTCTGGGCAGAAAGACACTCTGTGGCATTGTCTGTGATCTTCATTCCGGGAGTAGACAACTGGGAAGCAGATTTCCTCAGCAGACACAACCTCCACCCTGGAGAGTGGAGCCTTCACCCAGAGGTGTTCGAGTGCGTGACACGCCGGTGGGGAACTCCACGAATCGTCATGATGGCCTCTCGTCTCAACAAGAAACTCAGGCAGTATTGTTCCAGGTCAAGAGACCCACAGGCAGTGGCGGTGGACGTTCTGGTGGCTCCATGGGCCTACCAGATGGTGTATGTGTTTCCACCACTTCCACTGATCCCCAGAATTCTTAAAAGAATAAAAAGGGAAAAGGTTCATGCAATTCTCATTGCTCCGGATTGGTCAAGAAGGGCTTGGTACGCGGATCTACTGGACATGCTTCTGGAGGATCTGTGGCCTCTACCTCTCCGAGAGGATCTTCTGCAACAGGGCCCGTTCGTCTATCAAGACTTACCGCGGCTATGCTTGACGGCATGGAGGTTGAACATCAAATTTTAGCCCGGAAAGGAATTCCGGACAGAGTAATTCCTACCCTGATCCAAGTCAGAAAAGGGGTAATGTCTAAACATTACCACCGGATTTGGAGAAAATATGTGTCTTGCTGTGAAAACAGAAAAATTCCTACGGTGGAATTTCAACTGGGTCGGTTTCTGCTTTTTCTGCAGTCTGGTGTGGATGTGGGCCTACGCCTGGGCTCCATAAAAGTCCAGATTTCGGCCTTGTCCATTTTCTTCCAAAAACAGTTGGCTTCCCTCCCTGAGGTTCAGACGTTCTTGAAAGGTGTTCTGCACATCCAGCCGCCCTTTGTGCTTCCCACGGCACCTTGGGATCTCAACGTGTTGCAGTTTCTACAATCTGATTGGTTTGAGCCTTTACAGGAGGCTGATGTAAAGTTTCTTACGTGGAAGACTGTCACATTGCTGGCTTTGGCTTCAGCAAGATGTGTGTCAGAATTGGGGGCGTTGTCTCACAAGAGCCCCTATTTGATTTCTCATGAAGATAGAGCTGAACTCAGAACTCGTCAGCAATTTCTTCCAAAGGTGGTGTCTGCGTTTTCCATCAACCAGCCTATTGTGGTTCCGGTGCTTCCTGACATCTCTTCCACTTCAAAGTCCCTGGATGTTGTGCGGGCTTTGAAAATCTTTATCAAACGGACATCTCATCACAGAAAATCGGACTCGCTGTTTGTACTCTATGATACCAATAAAATTGGGTGTCCTGCTTCAAAGCAGTCTATTGCTCACTGGATCAAGCATGCTTACTCTACGGCAAGTTTTCCAGTTCCCTGATCTGCACATGCCCACTCTACTAGGTCTGTGGGTTCTTCCTGGGCTGCTGCCTGGGGTGTCTTGGCCTTACAGCTCTGCTGAGCAGCTACTTGGTCTGGTTCAAACATGTTTGCTAAGTTCTAAAAGTTCGATACTTTGGCCTCTGAGGACCTTAAGTTTGGTCAGTCGGTTCTGCAGGAACCTCAGCACTCTCCCACCCGGTTTGGGAGCTTTGGTACATCCCCATGGTACTAATGTGGACCCCAGTAGAGTCTAGGACGTAAGAGAAAACAGGATTTTAATTACCTACCAGTAAATCCTTTTCTCGTAGTCCATAGAGGATACTGAGCGCACGCCCAGTGCTTCGTTCTTCCTGCTCTGTTACTTGGTTAAGTAATGTTGCATTGGCAGTTGCAGTTCCTGTTTTAAGTTTGGTTAGCATGGCTTTCCTCTTGTTCTGTGTGCTGGTTCGGAATGTCACCACTTTCCTTAACTATCCTTCTCTCAAAGTATGTCCGTCTCCTCGGGCATAGATTCTAGACTGAGTCTCGTAGGAGGGGCATATAGGAAGGAGCCAGTGCACACTATTGATTTCTTAAAGTGCTCAAGGCTCCTAGTGGACCCGTCTATACCCCACGGTACTAATGTGGACCCCAGTATCCTCTACGGACTACGAGAAAAGGATTTACCGGTAGGTAATTAAAATCCTATTTTCTTTCTATATATATATATATATATATATATATATATATATATATATATATATATTTACACTTAAAAGAATGCCCCCAAGTGGAATCATTTTCTTGAATAGCAACTGCTAACTCTGTCTATTTGAGTACCTCCCCAATGGATCAGTTAATACCAGGTATGTGCTCAGCCAACCAAAGGGTAACCAAAAATAAGAGGATATGTAGGATAATGTATCAAAATAAGAATCTGCTCAGTATATATTACCACAACGGCAAGGTATGTTCAGGGGGCAGGGAGGTTTAAATAAAATATAAACCTTCAGAAAGCGGACTCCTATTTGGGCCATAAATAACAATATAGCATGTTAGAGAAATAGCTGCTATGATGTGCTTGGGCCAACCTAATATCTGATAAAATTATCCAATGCTCCATTATTCACATAAGCCAAGAGATTACAAATGGTCTGGCCGATTCACTAAATTCTGCTAAGACACAGTGAGAAGACTGGGGACCCCTGGATGTTTTTTTGTGAGCAGCAGCTATTGTTGAAATGTCCAGGGAGGTTAGGTTTAGGCACCACCAGGAAGGGTTACGGTTATGCTGCGGGGAAGGGAAAGTTAGGCACAAAAAATGGAAGGTAGTGGCTGCACTAATAGAGAAAACAGTATCAGAAAGAAGGAGGGTGCAGCTAGTGGTATGGAGGGTTCCATGATCCCTCATGTTAAAGGCACACAAGAAAAAGGTAAAAATCCTAGCACAAAACTTCCAATTGTTAACAATACAATGACAATGATGTATCATAACAAAATTATTTTAATATACAATTTCACAGAATGTTAGTGAATAACTAATACCGGTATATATAGACAGACAAGATGGAACATAAATAATTAACAATCAAAAAAATCTCAAATAAAATTGAAAAGTTAAAAACAAAAAAATAAAAAAATGAAGCAGGAAAAGTGAAGGTGGGAATCTGAACGTAGTTATAAGGATAAATTCACAGCACTCTGGTAACAAAGTCATTTATCCATATTTGTAGTGGTATTGATCCCTAATAACCAAAATGATAAATGGGAATAGTCATATAACAGTGAGGATGGCAATTCCAAATGGGACTTACCCTCACAGGGTATGGGGTTTTCCTCACACAGGTAGCACAGGTGTATCCTTCCAAGAAAGGGTTAGGCTGCAGGGATGGGGTGTGAGGTTTAGGCATCACCGGGGAGGGTTAGTGTTAGGCTGCAGGGGAAAGGGGGTGTTAGGGTTAGGTTGTGGGAACGTAGAGTTAGGGTTAAGAGGGTGTGGGGAGGGTAAGTATACTAACCCCTTCTTGGATTCTCTCCATCAGGATGTCACTTTCGGTCTTCTGACCACTAGCATGCTGAACGCCGGCTGCGCAGATCACACCTGATGTACTCTCATGTACTTAGTAAACAGAGTCTGTCTTATCGTGTAGCATAGTTATGTTTTAAATTCAATGCATTGTTGACTGAAAGCAAAATCACTTAGAAGAAGCTTTCCTGGCATTTGTTTTTTAATAATACAACTTTGTGTCAGAACCTGAATACTAAGTATTATCGACATGAAACTATTAAACGATGCACAAATTCATTTTTTTTCTTGAATTTGGCTATTTGTATATTACAAAAACACAGCTCAGACTTTGTGTCCTTTCACGGTAATAAATTCACCTCAGAGGACAGCCTGAGCCCTTCACACAGACTCTGCTGGAAACAAATTAGTCTCAACCTGTCCTGTGACATGGACTGATAACTTGTGTCTGCAGCTGAAATGTGCATTACAGGCATGCCAGTGTCTGACACTCTCTCACGTGCTACTTCTCAAAGCAATCACTTGGCTTTCACAAAATGTCTGTCTAATTTCTAAAACTGAGAGATGTCAGCTTCAACAGAACCTCTTAAGAGGGATTCCAGTCACTTTCCTGAAAATAATAAATATTCGGAAGTATACTGTATGTTAGGTTGATGAAATATAAAGACCGCTGAGGGTTTTGCTTCCCAAAGGCGCTGAGTTTAATACCGTATCTCTATGCTGCAGCTGTTGATAGTTTTTATCCAATAGAATGGACATTTGCATTTGACTATCTTGCGGATACCTTTGCCTCAGCACATGGTTACTAGGTCAGCCATTTTAAACTGGACATGCAATTAGATGTATTTTGCATGCCGGTCTGAATGCACATATCATTAACATGCCTGCAACAATGATAAAAGTTCTCTCTTACGTCCTAGAGGATACTGGGGATCCATTTAGTACCATGGGTATAGACAGGTCCACTAGGAGCCTTGGGCACTTTAAGAATTTGATAGTGTGCACTGGCTCCTCCCTCTATGCCCCTCCTACCAGACTCAGTTTTGAAAATGTGCCTGGAGGAGCCGGTCACGCTTATGGAAGCTCCTGAAGAGTTTTCTGCATTTATTTTATCTGTTATTTTCAGGCAGGACTGGATGGCACCAGACTGCCTGCTTCGTGGGACTTAGGGGGGGGGGGGACGGCCCAACCTCTTGAAGAGTTAATGGTCCCGTTCCCCGCTGACAGGACACTAGCTCCTGAGGGAACTATTCGCAAGCCCCACCACGGCGAGCGTACATTCCCGCAGCACGCCGCCACCCCTAACAGAGCCAGAAGAGTGGTGAGTACTAAGCAGGCGTCCCGCTCAGCGGGTCGCCGGCCATTATAGCGGCACGATGGTACAGAGACGCACGGCTTCTAACTGGGGCGGACTGCGTCTCCAGACTCAGTACACAACTGCGTCCAAGTACACTGTATACAGTACCCACACTGGCAAACAAAGCCTTAAAGCGGATCTGACTCCATTTTAAGCACTAAATTACCTGAGCCAGTATAAAAACAGCATGAAGACCACGCGCCATTGAGGGGGCGGGGCTTCACTAAGAGCGGATCCAGCAGCTCACCAGCACCATTTTCCCTCTGCAGTGGACACAGATGCTGACTGACAGGGACGCGCAGCTCCTCCGTGTGACTCCAGATTACCTCAGCGGTACCAGGGGGTCATAGCAGGGGGGGAGCGATTATTAGTGTACTAAGTACCCAATCTGGGTACTTAGTCTGCAACACAGCTAAACTTGGCATTAGCGATAAGGGCGCTGTGTGCTGGCTCCAAAATATCTGTGTCTCCCTCGAAGGGCTCTTTGTGAGTTAATTGTGCTTTTAACCTTTCCCTGTGTGTGTGTGTGTGTGTGTGTGTGTGCTGTCACATTTACGATATGTCAGGCAAAGAGTGTGTTTCGTGTACGCAGAGTGTTCCTCTTCCCCAGGGAGCCAACTACTATGTACTCAGTGTAGTGCACCTTCCCAGAATAGCAGGGCTGAACCAGTGTGGCTGAATTCCATTAAAGGAATGATTTCCAATATTTCTAATAAATTGTCCCGCAATGAGAAAGAGACGCAATACTAAAGACTATCTGTGGATGAGTTGAACAGAGACTCAGTCCCCAAACAAGCATCTCAGTCCACTGCCATTTGTCCACAAAAACAAACTCTGGCCCATATCCTGCAGTCTGACGCTGAGGGGTCAGACATGGAGGAGGGTGAGGTGGATTCAGGGGGGATGGGGATGCTGCTCTGTCACAGTGAATAGAGGCTCTTATAGAAGCCAGCAGAGACGTTCTGCAAATTCCTGGTAAGGTGACAGAGGAGTCTGAGGAATCTTATTTTAATGTATAAAAATAAGTCCTCAGTCACTTTTCCTGTGTCAAAGGAATTGAATACCCTGTTTGAAGAACCATGGGTTAATCCTGATTGGAAATTTAAAATCCGTAAAAGGTTACTCTCATCTTTTCCTCCTGAGGATAGAAAAAAATGGGAAAGTCCACCAATAGTGAATGCATCAGTGTCCAGGCTGTCACAAAAGATTGTATTGCCTGTCCCTGGTGCAGCCTCCCTAAAAGACACGGCTGATTGTAAAATCGAGACTACACTCAAATCCTTGTACACAGCTCCTGGGGTGGCCCAGAGACCCACTATAGCATTTGCGTGGATTACTAAAGCCAAATGGTCAGGTAACCTAATTGAGGAATTAGATTCCTTATCTAGGGATGGAAGGGGGGGGGGGATTGTTTTACTCCTGCAACATATACAGGACTCTGCAAACTTTATGGTGGAAGCCATAAAAGAAATAGGCTTGCTTAATGCACGCACCACTGCTATGGCAGTGTCAGCATGCAGGGGCTTATGGCTACGCCAGTGGACTGCTGATGCGGACTCCAGGAAAGGCGTGGAAGGCCTACCATTCACAGGAAAGGCCTTATTTGGAGATGAACTAGACAAATGGATCGCCAAAGCTACTGCGGGTAAGTTTACATATCTTCCTTCCGCAGCTCCCCCAACCAGGAAGGCTTACTCAGCTTTGAATTTACAGTCCTTTCGGACGGCCAAATTTAAGGGCAAAACCAGAGTTGCTTCTACAGCCACCAGAGGCGCTAGAGGTAAACCACGCAAACCAGCAGCCGCCGGTACTCAGGAATAGAGCTCAAGCTCTGCTTCCTCAAAACCTTCATCATGACGGTGGACCGCGAGGCCTGGTGTCTTTGGATATCGAGGATGCGTACCTTCAGATTCCGATCTGGCTGCCTCATCAAGCTTATCTACGGTTTGCATTGCAGAACTGTCACTACCAGTTCCAAGCCCTGCCGTTTGGTCTCTCCACGGCACCGAGGGTGTTCACCAAGGTGATGGCAGAGATGATGTTTCTCCTCAGAAAACAGGGAGTGAATTTAATTCCGTACCTGGACGATCTTCTGATAAAGGCACCGTCCAGGGAGAGTTTGCTGGATAGCATTGGTCTCTCAACCAAACTTCTCCAGGATCATGTGTGGATTCTGAACCTTCTGAAATCTCACTTAGAGCCAACACGGAGGCTTCCTTTCCTGGGAATGATACTCGACACAGAGTCACAAAAGGTGTTCCTTCCATTGGAAATAATAATAATAATAATAATTTTATTTATATAGCGCTCTTTCTCCAAACAGGACTCAAGGCGAAATGGCATTAGTAATCCAGTCAATGGTTTGGGATGTCCTGAAGCAAACCTGGATATCGGTGCATCTATGCATTCGCCTGCTGGGTAAAATGGTGGCCTCTTACGAGGCACTTCAGTACGGAAGGTTTCACGCAAGACTCTTCCAGCTCGATCTGTTGGACAAATAGTCTGGATTGCATCTTCACATGCACCAGGGGATCCGTCTGTCGCCAACAGCCAGGATCTCCCTTCTGTGATGGCTACAGACTTCTCACCTTGTAGAGGGTCGGAGGTTCGGAATTCAGGATTGGATTCTGCTAACCACAGACGCAAGTCTCAGAGGTTGAGGAGCAGTCACCCAGGGGGTGCAGCTTCAAGGAAGATGGTCAAGTGAGGAAGTTGTCCTTCCAATCAACATTCTAGAACTCAGGGCCATACACAATGCCTTTTTGCAGGCCTCATCTCTTCTTCAGGATTGGGCCATTCAGGTCCAGTCAAACAATGTGACGGCAGTAGTGTACATACCGACAGGGCGGAACGAAAAGCAGAGCAGCAGTGTCATAGGTGTCAAGAATTCTCCTCTGGGCAGAAAAACACGCTGTGGCATTGTCAGTGGTCTTCATTCTGGGAATAGACAACTGGGATGCAGACTTCCTCAGCAGACATGACCTGCACCCGGGGGAGTGGGGCCTTCACCCGGAAGTGTTCAGGTGCTTGACAAGTCGATGGGGATATCCACAAATCGACATGATGGCCTCTCGTCTCAACAAGAAGCTCAAGCGGTATTGTTCAAGGTCGAGAGACCCACAGGAAGTGGCGGTAGACGCTCTGACGACTCCATGGGTCTATCAGATGGTGTACGTGTTTCCTCCACTTCCTCTGATCCCAAGAATTCTAAAGAGAATAAAAAGGGAAAAGGTTCAAGCAATACTCATTGCTCCGGACTGGCCAAGAAGGGCCTGGAACGCGGATCTTCTGGAAATGCTCCTCGTAGTTCCGTGGCCTCTACCTCTTCGCGAGGATCTTCTGCAACAGTGCCCGTTCGTCTGTCAAGACTTACCGTGGCTACGTTTAACGGCATGGAAGTTGAACGGCTGATTCTAGCCGGGAGAGGGATCCCTGACAAGGTAATCCTGACTATGATCCAATACAGAAAGGGGGTAACGTCTAAACATTACCACCGTATTTGGAAGAGCAGAAAATTTTCTGCGGTGGAATTTCATCTGGGGCATTTCCTACTTTTTCTCCAATCATGTGTGGATGTGGGCCTACGTCTGGGCTCCATAAAAGTCCAGATTTCAGCCTTGTCCATTTTCTTTCAGAAACAATTGGCTTCTATTCCTGAGGTCCAGACGTTCTTGAAAGGTGTGCTGCACATCCAACCTGCCTTTGTGCCTCCAACGGCACCTTGGCATCTCAATTTGGTGCTGCAGTTCCTCCACTTGGACTGATTTGAACTGTTACAGGAGGTAGACGTAAAGTACCTTATGTGGAAGACCGTCACACTGTTGGCCTTGACTTCAGCAAGACGTGTGTCGGAGCTGGGGGCGTTGTCTCACAAAAGCCCCTATTTAATTTTCCATAAAGACAGAGCTGAACTCAGAACTTGTCAGCAATTTCTTCCTAAAGTGGTGTCTGCGTTTCATCTCAACCAACCTATTGTGGTTCTGGTTGTTACCGACACCTCTGCTACTTCAGAGTCTTTTGATGTAGTGAGGGCTTTGAAGGTGTATGTAAAGCGAACAGCTCGTCACAGGAAGTAGGACTTGCTGTTTGTTCTTTATGATCCCAATAAGATTGGGTGTCTTGCTTCAAAGCAGTCCATTGCGCGCTGGATCAGATTTACTATCCAGCATGCTTATCCCATAGCAGAATTGCCGGTTCCAAAATCTGTACAGGCCCACTCTTCTAGATCGGTGGGTTCTTCTTGGGTGGCTGCACGGGGTGTCTCGGCTTTACAGCTCTGCCGAGCAGCTACTTGGTCAGGTTCTAACACGTTTGCAAAGTTCTACAAGTTTGATACTTTAGCCTCTGAGGACCTTAAGTTTGGTCAATTAGTTCTGCAGAAACCTCAGCACTCTCCCACCCGGTTTGGGAACTTTGGTACTTCCCTATGGTACTAAATGGATCTCCAGTATCCTCTAGGATGCAAGAGAAAATAGGATTTTAATTGCCTACTGGTAAATCCTTTTCTTGTAGTCCGTAGAGGATACTGGGGGGGTCGCCCGGTACTTCGTTCTTACTGCACCGTTACTTGGTTAAGTATTGTTGTTTGGTTCAGCTGTTGCTGTTCCTGTTTCAAGTTTGGTTTGCATGGCTTTCCTCTTGTTTGTGTGTGCTGGTTCGTAAACTCACCACTTTTATTATTTATCCTTCTCTCAAAGTATGTCTGTCTCCTCGGGCACAGTTTCCTAGACTGAGTCTGGTAGGAGGGGCATAGAGGGAGGAGCCAGCACACACTATCAAATTCTTAAAGTGCCTAAGGCTCCTAGTGGACCCATCTATACCCATGGTACTAAATGGATCCCCAGTATCCTTTACAGACTACGAGAAAGGGGTTTACTGGTAGGTAATTGAAATCCTATTATAAAACATATATGTGAATGTAATAAATGCAGGTGTATTTGTTTATACATATGTCTTCAGTAAGTGACGGGATGCCGACTGTCAGTATCCCGACAGTGACATCCCGTCTGCTGGAATACCAACAGCGAGTCCCCTTGCGAGCTCACTGCACTCGCCACTATGTGGGCCCGGTGGTGAGTGGGAATTAGGGGCAGGTGTCGGCAAAATGCCGGCTGTTGGGATTCCGACGTCAGTCTCCTGAACGCCAGGATCCCGACCACTGGCATTTTGACTGCATCCCCCTGATAACCCTGCCTCAGATATAGTTTTGAATGTATACAAAATAATGAGACGGAGGTATAATTTCATGTTTATAAAACTGGTGATATTTCTCCTCATTTAGGGGGATATTTATCAAAGCTTGGCAAGAGATAAAATGGAGAGCGATAAAGTACCAGCCAATAACCTACTAACTGTCATTTTACAGGCTTTGTTTGAAATATGACATTTAGGGGCTGATTCTTTGGTACTTTATCTCTCTCCACTTTATCCCTTCTAAGCTTTGATAAGTATCCCCATTAGAGATGGCCTTATGTGAATATATAATATAATATACCTCCATAATGCGCATGTGCAGTAAAATTGTGTATATTTATTGTAGCTGACGACTTCCTAGTTGAGAGAGCAGTCAGGTCTGCTCAGTGCGGGGGTGGGGCGCATCACAGGGGGTGTCAATACAAAGGGGGCAGTACAGAACATGGTGGGCCACGTTTACATCATCATAGCCATGCCCCTGCTATACAATGCCAAGAATACTGGCATTATACAGCAGGGGGGGTGTATGGCTATGACGCTGCGATTCAGTGAGAATTGCATCATTGGGCACCTACCGCCTAGACTGCCCACTTTTCTGGCTAAGTGAGCAGACGGGTCCAGGGTGCAGCTGAAGAAGTCAGGAAGACATTCTTCCGGGGATCCAGGAGGGCTACACAATTTTTGGGAGCCTTACGCCTGTTTCGCTAGATTAGGCCAGTATTTGTGTGTGTGTGTGTGTGTGTGTGTGAGTGAGTGTATATGTGTATGCAAAAGATGGGCTGCACCCGCGGGTCTTCATACAGTTGAATAAAAGACTACTGTGTCAGTGTACAATAGTACAAGTTTATTAACTTAAAATTACAGGTAATACAAATGGCTGCGTACCATACATAGATGACCTATTAAGAAATGCTCAATACAGAGCATATAGGGGTATTAAAGCTTCCCCTATTAAGCTGTATTTCCCTCCCTCATGTCAAGGTGGCAGTGCCTCCAGAAGATACACCAATGCATTTCAACCTATCACAGGTCTTTTCAAGGTGTACCTGTGTTTTGGGGGACCAGATATTTATAGTGAATGCCTTAATACACAGCCACTTCCTGTATCTGTGGACAAGGTTGTTTAGTTGTAAATTGGATAGCCTCTTTATGTTAGCACAGTGGACTTATTTTACATTCAATAACTGAAAGAGAGATAGGGCCTGGTAAATATATACTTCTAAACTGTTTTTTTCTTCTATTGAAAATGGGCTCCGCGATCGCTATGCGTTCCACCCACTGGAATGCATGACATCACTTCCTGTTCCGTCGGAAGTGACGCGATGGTGAAGTCTAAAGCCTGGTTTGTAATCCTGGAAGTCGGTCATGCGTTTCACAGTCTGGAATGCATGTCACTTCCGTCGGATGTGCTGCTGCCATTCTAAAGGAGATGATTAGGGAAATATAAACAGGTACTTATCCATCTTACAATACCATCAGGGAGGCGTCCGATTGGCTCCACATTTTTTCTGCAGCAGGAAAATGACACCACAGATAAGAACTATCTTCAGTGTAAAGAAGAACAAGGAGTGTTGGAAGTGATGACATGGCCCCCAAAGAGCCCTGATCTCAACATCATCGAGTCTGTCTGGGAGCACATGAAGAGACAGAAGGATTTGAGCAAGCCTACATCCACAGGAGATCCAAAAAGTTTGACACAACCTCCCTGCCGAGTTCCTTCAAAAACTGTGTGCAAGTGTACCTAGAAGAGCTGATGCTGTTTTGAAGGTTACACCAAATATTGATTTGATTTAGATATCCTTTCTGTTCATTCACTTTGCATCATGTTAATAGATAAAAATTAAATATTAACACTTCTGATTTTTGAAAGAATTTTAACTTTGCAGCATTTTTTCCACACCTGCCTAACACTTCTGCACAGTACTGTGTGTGTATGTGTATATATATATATATATATATATATATACACGTGTGTGTATATATATATATATATATATATATATATATATGTATATTGTTTTACAGTTTTATGCACATCACTGACTTGTACATTTGTACCTGTTATTTAACTGTCCTTGGTCGCACTGCATTTGTCCTGTCTACATTGCAGAGAACTGAAACAATGATTTTCCTAAGAGGGGTACACATGGAACGATGTTCACTTAATTTCAGTACACACGGGAGATTTCTCCCGGAGACGTGTGCTGAGCGATCTAGCACAGACCGCTCTGCACACATCTCTCCCTCCGCTCAGCACAGCGTGATGTGTGCTGAGCGAGGGGGGATGGGACAGGGGGAATGCTCATTTCACCCAACAGTGAAATTAGCGATCTACTAGATTTGGCATGCATGCCAAATCTAGAACCGGCGATAGCGACGCGCGGGGCCACACATCGTTGTCGCTGGCACCCCTACACATGGAGCGATGTGTTCTTAATTTCGAAGCAATCTTGTCAGATTGCTTAGAAATGAAGTGAACATCTCTTCGTGTGTACCCTCTTAATTCACTGCATCAGCTCATTATACTGCAAAGCTATTTTGACTGTTTAGTACCGACTCAGGGACACTGTCCTACTGTCCCCACAGTAAAGTATTTTTTTTTTTTGGGGGGGGGGGGGGAATGTCATCTTATTAGTATATATTTCCTAAAGCAGGGGTGGGGAACCTGCGGTCCTCCAGCTGTGGTTGAACTACACATACCAGCACTCCCTGCAACAGTTTTAACATGGCCAAATAGCATAACTGTAGCAAGGCATGCTGGTATGTGTAGTTCAACAACAACTGGAGGGCCAAAGGTTTCCCATCCCTGTCCCAAAGACACATTACTTTTACCTATCCATTGAGTCCTCCAGAGAAGGCGATTGTTTCACTATTTTGGATTTTTCTAAAACTAATGCTGCTTTCACATCGCAAAACCTGCTTTTAAAATGGTTCTTTAAACGGTTCTTAAAACGGGTCTGAGCAGTTAAACCCCCTTCACATCGCATGTTGTAACTGGTATATTACCGTTTCATTACCGTTTTGGTACTTTTCACACTGAACCCGTTTCTCCCATAGAATCACTGATGAGCGGATTCGGTTTTACTCGGTTTTACTCGGTTCTCAAAACCGAATCTTATTGACTCACTGATGTCACGTGTTTTGGATAGCCAATAAGATTTGGTTTTGAGAACCGAGTAAAACCGAGTAAAACCGAATCCGCTCATAAGGACACGTCTGCTGCTGTAGTGAGAGGAGCATAAAACACTCTGTGAAACATGTATTTGGTTAACTTAGACTTTTTCCACGAGGAACCTGTTTTGGGAAGGGGAATTATTGAAGCTTACATTTGCCAGACCTTGTGCATTATTGCAAAACAGGATAGCAGGGATCAAATAATATAAATATGTAACGTATAATCACAGGGACTGAGGGCAAGGCTAAAGTCATGGGTGGAGAAATGTATCAAACATTTAAGAGAGATTAAATGGAGAACTTGCCCATAACAGCCAATCTCATTCTGTCACTGCATAGGCTGTCCCAGATAAATGACAGAGCTGACTGGTTGCTTTGGGAAACGTCTCCACTTTATATCTCTCCAAGACTTGATACATCTCCCCCAAGGTGCATATTTAGATGTATGATATGGTTAAGGCTTTAGTCATAAGTGCTGACAGTTTGCCTAGGCTCACTGGGAGATACAAGAGGGCGAGTCGCAGGAGGGAGGTGCAGGGGCCAGCCATAATATTATGCAGGGGGGGGCGACGACGACAGGGTCACGATGACACATGTCACCGCAAACTACATCATCAAGTCTCTGAACTGCAAACCTCCATAAGTGTGATTAATGGAGATGAGTGTTACTTTGCAGCACAGAACTGACACACTGTCAGTATAACCGCGGCACCATTTAGTAGGAGCAAAGAATCATTCACAAGAAAGAAATATTATATAAAAAAAACCACATGGAAGAAAATAAGTTTCATTGAATGAGAGACTCAAAATAAATGAGAAGTCTGTGAGAAGTTAGAATGAGAAATGAGGATTCTTATGATAAGAATGTCTCCCGGCCTCAGGCTAGGCAAGAGTGATGTACAGTATGTTACAGTTAGAGAGCTGCAGATTTTACACACTTGATGCAGAAGAATGAACAATGTCAACGACTCTTGTGTCTCATTGTGTCAGCTGTGATAGCTCCCAGCTCATACACAGATGTGTCTACAATACATACAATTTACATCTCAGCCTCTGATCTTCTCTCTCTCTCTCTCTCTCTCGCTATCTGTTCATGCACTTGCTGGCTCCCGTAGTTACAACTATTTTTTTGGGAAAGAGAGAAATCTGATCTAAATTTAAACAGCAATCATAAGGAGCTTTCTCCTATTTTTGTTAAATGGAGGAAATGATTCACTGCCTTTGGAAGCAAAGTATGCCAAATCCCATGCACGTTCCTATATAAGGAGTCTGGGGTGTGAGGGAGGGGGAAAGGGTTTATGAGGCTCCTCCTGTTAGGATCAGAGGTTTTTGGTCCTCTGGGAAGCAGTGTCTGATCTGCACAGCTTCGGGCAGGGGGTCTCACTCCTCCCCCAGGGAGTTCCCACACTGCAGGCGGAAGCAGAGGGATCCTCTTTCCATCAAGGAGGTATCAGACATGGGGTCATTTGCCCCAGCACTTGATTCATTTAAACACCCCATCATTCACACTATCTCTGCATTACCCTCTGGGCAATCCAATAATTGTTATCCACCTGTTTAACTGCATCACCCACTTACCCTTCTCTTTATCTGCATGATTACATCACTGTACCAGTGTACTCACATCACTGTACCTGCAGGATGACATCACTATACCTATGTACTTACATCACTATACCTGCAGGATGACATCACTATACCTATGTACTTACATCACTATACTTGTGTACTTACATCACTGTACCTGTGTACTAACATCACTGTACCTATGTAGTTACATCACTGTACCTATGTACTTACATCACTATACTTGTGTACTTACATCACTGTACATGTGTACTTACATCACTGTACCTATGTAGTTACATCACTGTATCTGCAGGATCACATCACTATACCTATGTATTTACATCACTGTACCTGTGTACTTATGTCACAATACCTATGTACTTACATCACTGTACCTGTGTACTTACATCACTATACCTGTGTACTTACATTACTGTACCTGTGTACTAACATCACTGTACCTACGTAGTTACATCACTGTACCTGCAGGATCACATCACTATACCTATGTATTTACATCACTGTACCTGTGTACTTATGTCACTATACCTATGTACTTACATCACTGTACCTGCAGGATTACATCACTATACCTATGTACTTACATCACGGTACCAGTGTACTTATTTCACTATACCTATATACTTACATCACTGTACCTGTGTACTTATATCACTATACCTATGTACTTACATCACTGTACCTGTGTACTTACATCACTGTACCTGCAGGATTGCATCACTATACCTGTGCATTTACATCACTATACCTGTGTACTTACATCATTATACTACATTACTGTACCTGTGTACTTATATCACTTTACCTGTGTACTGACATAATTTTACCTGTGTACTTACATAACTGTACCTGTGTACTTACATCACTATACCTGTGTACTTACATAACTGTGTACCTGTGTACTTACATCACTGTACCTGTGTACTTACTGTACATCACTATGTGTATTTACATCACTATACCTGCATACTTACATCACTGTACCTGTGTACTCACATCACTGTACCTGCAGGATTACATCACTATACCTGTATGCTTACATCACTGTACCTGGATGATTACATCACTGTACCTGTGTCCTTACATCACTGTACCTGCTGGATTAGATCACTATATCTGTGTACTTACATCACTGCACCTGTGTACTCACATCACTGTACCTGCAGGATTAGATCACTATATCTATGTAATTACATCACTGTACCTATGTACTTACATCACTTTACCTGTGTACTTACATCACTCTATCTGTGTACTTACATCACTGTACCTGTGTACTTACATCACTGTACCTATGTGTACTTACATCACTGTACCTGCGTACTTGCTTACATCACTATACCTATGTGTACTTACATCACTGTACCTGCAGGAGTACATCACTGTACCTGTGTACTTACATCACTTTACCTGCATACTTATATCACTGTACCTCTGCACTCACATCACTGTACCTGCAGGATTACATTACTATATCTGTGTAATTACATCACTGTACCTTTGTACTTACATCACTATACCTGCATGATTACATCACCATACTTGTGTACATACAGCACTATACCTGCGTACTTACTCCACTGCCCCTGTGAAACTACAACAAAGTACCTGCATTATTACATCACTGTACCTGTGTACCTACATCACTTTACCTCTGTACTTACATCAATGTACTTGTGAACTTACATCCAAGGGTCCAAGGGCGTAGCTACCATAGGTGCAGGCAGTGCAGCTGCTATGGGGCCCAGAGCGGAGAGGTGCCACCTTCCCTGTCAAAGTTACATGTGTTATATACATTTTTCACCATTAGGTGGTACGTAGGGGTCCTTTCAAACTTTTTCCTTGGGCCGGCAATATATCTAGGTATGCCCCTAGACCTGCTCATGTAGTGTGGTATAAAATGAACTGGAGGGCATTGTAATGTTATATAATATGAACCAGGGCACTGAAAGGAGGCACAATATGAACGGGGAGCACTATATATCATAATGTGAATTGGGGGTACTGTGCGGCATAATGTGTACTGGCAGCTCTGAAATGTGACATAAGGTGAACTTACAGTAAGCACTAATACGATTCATAATAGAAACTAGGGCACTATTATGGGGCATAACATTAAATAAGGCTCTACCATGGTTCAGAAAATGAACTAGGGCACTATAATAGGGCATAAAATTAACAACTGCTGCAGAAAAATGTCTCTCTAGAAGCACTGGGAAAGGGGCCCCTACAAAATGTTGCTATGGGGCCCACAAAGTTCTGGCTACGCCCCTGCTTACATCACTGTACCTATGTACTTATATCACTTTACTTGTGTACTTACATCATTGTACATGCATGATTACATCACTATACCTGTGCAATTAAGTCACTATACCTCCATGACTACATCACTGTACCTGCATGAGTACATTGCTTCACTTTATCTACTTACTAACATTACTGTGCCTGCACGATTACATCACTATACCTGTGCAATTAAATCACTATACCTGCATGACTACATCACTGTACCTGCATGATTACATTGCTTCACTTTATCTACTTACTAACATGACTGTGCCTGCATGATTACATCAATATGTACCTGCATCACTATATCTGTGTACTTACAACATGAGCCTGCATGATTACATAATTATTCCTGTATACTTACAGGATTACATCATCATACCTGTTTACTCACATCACTATACCTGCATGACTACATCGCTGTACATGCACAATTAAATTGCTCTGTTTGTTTATATCACTGTATCTGTATTATAACATCACTATACCTGTGTAATGACATGACTGTACTTGCTTTATACTGTACTGTGTACATAATTTTATCAGTATATTTTCATAATTGTATCTGCATATATTGCTGTACCTGCCTGATTGCTATACAGCGCTTTATCTGTGTTTTTGCATAATTGTATATACAGTACAGACACGCATATACACACCTTTATGCCCAAACATATACATGACAGTACACAGTTGTATTTGTGTGTTCACATCATCACATTACTTATATGCACAAATCACATCCCTTTACCTACATACTTACCTACCTGGATGCTTGCATCATCTTACCTGCATGCTTACATCTCCCTACCCGCATGCATGAATAACCTTCCACAACCCCCCCTTGACCTGACAGAGAGTGGCTGTGGCTTTAAGAAATATATATACATATATATATATATAGTCATCCTTAGGGTCAGTTATATGGTGGGGGACAGGATTTGCATCTGTCTGTGCACATATGTTATGATTGCCAGCCACCAGCACTGGTTTTGCCTATAACATTGACTATGAATAATTTGAGCTGGTCCTGGGTCACCAATCCAAGGCACCCCTGTAAGTGTCCCGAGGCACCCCAGGATGCCACGGCACACAGTTTCAGAACCACTGGTCTAGTGTGTACCCAGCTTAATTATTGCAGCTGGTCTGTGGGTTACAGCTCCCAGCTCCACTTCTGCAAAAAATGCAACAATGTAATTTGAGTGACAGGCTGCAGAGATTAACCCTTTCTGTGACTGCTGCACAGGAATCACACAACCTCTATTCCTCGGCTGAATTCAATTAGGGTAGAAGTTCTCGCCCCGCAAAGAAGTGGAAGTATATACCGCACTTACGGTAACTTTGGATTTGCAGATATTTTCTTGCAATACACTATATACATAGAAACACTGTGACCCTGTTTTTTGTGTCCCTGATCCTTGGGAACCCCCTGAACCCCGGGGCCCTGCACAAGTATCCCCTTTGTCCCCTCCTGTCGCCAGGCCTGGCTACATCACCTTACCTGTATGCTTACATCATCTTACCTGTATACTTACGTCATGTTACCTGTATGCTTACATCACCTTATCTATATGGTTGCATCACCTTACCTGTATGCTTATATCACATTATCTACTCTATATGCTTACATCACTTTACCTGTATGCTTACATCTTCTTACCTGTATACATCATGTTACCTGTATGCTTATATCACATCTATATGCTTACATCACCTTACCAGCATGCTTACATCACCTTACCTGTATGCTCATATCCCATTATCTATATGCTTACATTATCTTACCTGTATGCTTACATCATCTTGCCTGTATGCTGACATCACGTTACCTGTATGCTATATCATTTTCGCTGTATACTGACATCACCTTACCTATATACTTACATCATCTTGCCTGTATACTGACATCACCATACCTGTATGCTATATCATCTTACCTGTATACTGACATCACCTTATCTGTATACTGACATCACCTTACCTGTATACTGACATCACCTTACTTGTATGCTATATCATCTTACCTGTATACTGACATCACCTTACTTTTATGCTGACATCATCTTACCTGTATACTGACATCACCTTACCTGTATGCTTACATCATCTTACCTGTATGCTGACATCACCTTACCTGTATGCTTACATCATCTTACCTGTATACTGACATCACCTGAACTGTATGCTTACATCATCTTACCTGTATGCTTGCATCAAATTAAAGGGGTAATTCAGACCTGATCGCTGGGCAGCGATTTTTGCAGCCCTGTGATCGGATAGTCGCCGCCTACGGGGGGAGTGTATTTTAGCTATGCAAGTGTGCGACTGCATGTGTAGCAGAGCTGTAGAAACAGATTTTGTGCAGTCTCCGTGCAGCCAAGGACTCACTCAACCGCTGCGATCACTTCAGCCTGCCCGGGACCAGAATTGACCCCAGGAACCCTCCCTGCAAACGCATGGACACGCCTGCGTTTTTCCAGACACTCCCTGAAAACGCAAAGAAAAATACCAAGAGTTGGGGATCAGGCGCTTACAGGTGTTGTTTTTCTAATGCTGCTGCTACGAAATTGGGGTTAGTCACACCCAATAAATAAATCCAAGAACAACACAAAAATAGCAGCACTAACAGGAATCTATAGAGTGAGAAGGATTGAATGAAAAAAATGTATTCATTTAATTAATTTATCACATAAATAAAAACAACATTAAAATCAATAAAAGCAGTAAAAAAGGGTCACAGTAATCACAGCTGCCTATAGAGTGTGATCCGTTCCTATTTATGATAGGCTGGATTGCAGATGGGTGAAGGGACTGATGGTGCAGTCCTGATGGTATAACTTTACCACAATGGTGCCGCTGGAGGTGTAGTCCCTTGTAAGTGTCCCTTTGATGTAATCAGAAACCATTCAGGGTTCGGGATCCTCACTACAGTAGGTCGCGGTGTCCTCCTTTTGTGGAGAGGATTCGTGGTACTCCAGATGTAGTTAATCACCTCAATTTTTCTGCTGAAATTAAAAGTCCAGTCTTGGTCCGGGCACACAAAGGCAGCGATCAGTCTTGATACAGGGATTCAGGATTACCCGGATACCTGATTGCCAGAACACAGAGAAAGGTGAGCAGAATACTCTGAGAGAGCACAGGCACACTGGAGCACAGATTCTGACAGCAATGATCTAGGAAAACGGTCAGTTGACACCCGCAAACGGCCTCTTCCTGTCAATCTCCTTGCGATCGCCCGTGCGAATGGATTCGTCGCACAAACCCATCGCTGAGCGGCGATCTGCTTTGTACCCGTGTGACGCACCTGTGCATTGTGGTGCACACACAACAGCGATCTGGTCTGTATCGGCCCCTAAATGCTTACAGTAATCATCTTACATGTCTGCTTACATCCCATTATCTATATGCTTATGTATTCTTACCTGCAAGCTTACATCACCTTACCTGTATATTTAAATCATCTTACATGTGTGCTTACATCACCTTACTGTACTTGCAAGCTTACATCACATTGAGTGGTCTTCAGGCTGCCGGCGGCTGGCCTCCCGGCGACCACCATACCGGCGACGGAATCCCGACCACCGGCAAACCGACATCTTTTCTCCCTCTTGGGGGTCCATGACCCCCCTGGAGGGAGAATAGATAGCGTGGCGCGCGTATCGCGCAACCGTGCCCGCAGCATGCGAGCGCAGCGAGCCCGCAAGGGGCTCATTTGCGCTCGCCCAGCTGTCGGTATGCCGGCGGTCGGGATTCCGGCGCCGGTATGCTGGTCGCCGGGACCCCATACTACACCCATCAAATTATATATATGCTTCCATTATCTTACCTATGTAGGACCTAATTCAGACCTGATCGCTGTGCTGCAAATGCCACTGTCCTGCGATCAGATAGTCGCCACCCAGGGTAAGTGAAACTTCCCCCATTGCAAGTGTGCGAATGCATGTGTACGCCGTGCAAAAATTCCCCTCAGTCAGCGGACAGCTGCAAAACCGTTCGCATCACACTCACCATCGAATGTTTTTCCCATTCTGTGCAGTGTGTGCAGTCTGTGCGTAGCCCAGGGCTTACTCCTCCAGTGCGAAGAAATCAGACTGATCGGGGCTGGATCTAATGTCACACACCCTCCCTGAAAACGCTTGGGAACGCCTGCGTTTTTCCTGACACTCCCACAAATTGGCCAGTTACCACCCACAAACGTCCTCTTCCTGTAAATCACCTTGCAAATCACGCGCAATCAAAATTTTCGTATCATCCTTTTGCTGTTTGGCAGCACGCGTGTGCATTGCGGTGCATATGCATGTGCTGTAGTTTGATAATCGCCCGCTGTTTCAAAAACGCACAGCAGCGATCAGGTCTGAATCGGGCCCATAGTTACAACACATTAACTCTATGCTTACATCTTCTTACCTGTATGCTTATATCACATGACCTGTATGCTTATGTCACGTTACCTGTATGCTTACATCTTCTTACCTGTATGCTTGTATCACATGACCTGTATGCTAATGTCACGTTACCTGTATGCTTACATCATCTTACCTGTATGCTTGTATCACATGACCTGTATGCTTATGTCACGTTACCTGTATGCTTACATCATCTTACCTGTATGCTTGTATCTCATGACCTGTATGCTTATGTCACGTTACCTGTATGCTTACATTATCTTACCTGTATGCTTGTATCACATGACCTGTATGCTAATGTCACGTTACCTGCATGCTTACATCATCTTACCTGTATGCTTGTATCACATGACCTGTATGCTTATGTCACGTTACCTGTATGCTTACATCATCTTACCTGTATGCTTGTATCTCATGACCTGTATGCTTATGTCACGTTACCTGTATGCTTACATCATCTTACCTGTATGCTTGTATCACATGACCTGTATGCTTATGTCACGTTACCTGTATGCTTACATCATCTTACCTGTATGCTTGTATCTCATGACCTGTATGCTTATGTCACGTTACCTGTATGCTTACATCATCTTACCTGTATGCTTGCATCACATGACCTGCATGCTTATGTCACGTTACCTGTATGCTTACATCTTCTTACTTGTATGCTTGTATCATATGACCTGTATGCTAATGTCACGTTACCTGTATGCTTACATCTTCTTACCTGTATGCTTGTATCACATGACCTCTATGCTAATGTCACATTACCTGTATGCTTACATCTTCTTACCTGTATGCTGACATAATTTTATCTGCATGCTCCATCATCTTGCCTGTATACCAACATCATCTTGCCTGCATACTTACAGTATATCACCTTGCCTGTATGTTTACATGAGGTTACCTGTATGCTCACATCATCTTACCTGTCAGCTTTCATCACCTTACATGCAAGAGTAAATAATCTTAGGTATATTATTACATCAAAGAAATACCATAAAATAGGTATTTGCACTGTCCTGTGTCCAAATATCTAGCGTTATAGTATAATAGATGATCTGGCTCATACTATAAACAGGCTATACTGTTGTTGTTTTTTTATGAAATATACATATTAAAAATATATACATTGTCGCAAGAAAAGAGAAACATTTACTGCAATAAAAAGCACCATAAAAGAGCAGCTGCTATGTAGTGATTTTAAAATAGTGTCTCTTGTAGAACTCTTTACATAAGAAAGTTAATTCACAAATAAAGCGTCCCAGTTAAAAATAGTTCCAATTTGTAATTATGGTGAAGAAACAGCGCCGGATGAGAATTTATAAATGCAAGTTGCACCGGGCTCCCCCAGGAGTTTACCCAAATCAGAGACGATCGTTTATTCTAGAGATGAGCGGGTTCGGTTTCTCTGAATCCGAACCCGCCAGAACTTCATGTTTTTTTTCACGGGTCCGAGCGACTCGGATCTTCCCGCCTTGCTCGGTTAACCCGAGCGCGCCCGAACGTCATCATGACGCTGTCGGATTCTCGCGAGGCTCGGATTCTATCGCGAGACTCGGATTCTATATAAGGAGCCGCGCGTCGCCGCCATTTTCACACGTGCATTGAGATTGATAGGGAGAGGACGTGGCTGGCGTCCTCTCCGTTTAGAATAGATTAGAGAGACACTTGATTTACTAATTTTGGGGAGCATTAGGAGTACTCAGTACAGTGCAGAGTTTTGCTGATAGTGACCAGTGACCACCAGTTTTATTTATAATCCGTTCTCTGCCTGAAAAAAGCGATACACAGCACACAGTGACTCAGTCACATACCATATCTGTGTGCACTGCTCAGGCTCAGGCCAGTGTGCTGCATCATCTATTATCTATATATAAATAATATTATATATATCTGTCTGACTGCTCAGCTCACACAGCTTATAATTGTGGGGGAGACTGGGGAGCACTACTGCAGTGCCAGTTATAGGTTATAGCAGGAGCCAGGAGTACATAATATATTATATAGTGAGTGACCACCAGACACACAGTGCAGTTTATTTAATATATCCGTTCTCTGCCTGAAAAAAGCGATACACACAGTGACTCAGTCAGTCACATACCATATCTGTGTGCACTGCTCAGGCTCAGGCCAGTGTGCTGCATCATCTATATATATTATATATCTGTCTGACTGCTCAGCTCACACAGCTTATAATTGTGGGGGAGACTGGGGAGCACTACTGCAGTGCCAGTTATAGGTTATAGCAGGAGCCAGGAGTACATAATATTATATTAAAATTAAACAGTGCACACTTTTGCTGCAGGAGTGCCACTGCCAGTGTGACTAGTGACCAGTGACCTGACCACCAGTATATATAATATTAGTAGTATACTATCTCTTTATCAACCAGTCTATATTAGCAGCAGACACAGTACAGTGCGGTAGTTCACGGCTGTGGCTACCTCTGTGTCGGCACTCGGCAGCCCGTCCATAATTGTATATACCACCTAACCGTGGTTTTTTTTTCTTTCTTTATACATACATACTAGTTACGAGTATACTATCTCTTTATCAACCAGTCTATATATTAGCAGCAGACACAGTACAGTGCGGTAGTTCACGGCTGTGGCTACCTCTGTGTCGGCACTCGGCAGCCCGTCCATAATTGTATATACCACCTAACCGTGGTTTTTTTTTCTTTCTTTATACATACATACTAGTTACGAGTATACTATCTCTTTATCAACCAGTCTATATATTAGCAGCAGACACAGTACAGTGCGGTAGTTCACGGCTGTGGCTACCTCTGTGTCGGCACTCGGCAGCCCGTCCATAATTGTATATACCACCTAACCGTGGTTTTTTTTTCTTTCTTTATACATACATACTAGTTACGAGTATACTATCTCTTTATCAACCAGTCTATATATTAGCAGCAGACACAGTACAGTGCGGTAGTTCACGGCTGTGGCTACCTCTGTGTCGGCACTCGGCAGCCCGTCCATAATTGTATATACCACCTAACCGTGGTTTTTTTTTCTTTCTTTATACATACATACTAGTTACGAGTATACTATCTCTTTATCAACCAGTCTATATATTAGCAGCAGACACAGTACAGTGCGGTAGTTCACGGCTGTGGCTACCTCTGTGTCGGCACTCGGCAGCCCGTCCATAATTGTATATACCACCTAACCGTGGTTTTTTTTTCTTTCTTTATACATACATACTAGTTACGAGTATACTATCTCTTTATCAACCAGTCTATATATTAGCAGCAGACACAGTACAGTGCGGTAGTTCACGGCTGTGGCTACCTCTGTGTCGGCACTCGGCAGCCCGTCCATAATTGTATATACCACCTAACCGTGGTTTTTTTTTTCTTTCTTTATACATACATACTAGTTACGAGTATACTATCTCTTTATCAACCAGTCTATATATTAGCAGCAGACACAGTACAGTGCGGTAGTTCACGGCTGTGGCTACCTCTGTGTCGGCACTCGGCAGCCCGTCCATAATTGTATATACCACCTAACCGTGGTTTTTTTTTCTTTCTTTATACATACATACTAGTTACGAGTATACTATCTCTTTATCAACCAGTCTATATATTAGCAGCAGACACAGTACAGTGCGGTAGTTCACGGCTGTGGCTACCTCTGTGTCGGCACTCGGCAGCCCGTCCATAATTGTATATACCACCTAACCGTGGTTTTTTTTTCTTTCTTTATACATACATACTAGTTACGAGTATACTATCTCTTTATCAACCAGTCTATATTAGCAGCAGACACAGTACAGTGCGGTAGTTCACGGCTGTGGCTACCTCTGTGTCGGCACTCGGCAGCCCGTCCATAATTGTATATACCACCTAACCGTGGTTTTTTTTTCTTTCTTTATACATACATACTAGTTACGAGTATACTATCTCTTTATCAACCAGTCTATATATTAGCAGCAGACACAGTACAGTGCGGTAGTTCACGGCTGTGGCTACCTCTGTGTCGGCACTCGGCAGCCCGTCCATAATTGTATACTAGTATCCAATCCATCCATCTCCATTGTTTACCTGAGGTGCCTTTTAGTTGTGCCTATTAAAATATGGAGAACAAAAATGTTGAGGTTCCAAAATTAGGGAAAGATCAAGATCCACTTCCACCTCGTGCTGAAGCTGCTGCCACTAGTCATGGCCGAGACGATGAAATGCCAGCAACGTCGTCTGCCAAGGCCGATGCCCAATGTCATAGTACAGAGCATGTCAAATCCAAAACACCAAATATCAGTAAAAAAAGGACTCCAAAACCTAAAATAAAATTGTCGGAGGAGAAGTGTAAACTTGCCAATATGCCATTTACCACACGGAGTGGCAAGGAACGGCTGAGGCCCTGGCCTATGTTCATGGCTAGTGGTTCAGCTTCACATGAGGATGGAAGCACTCAGCCTCTCGCTAGAAAAATGAAAAGACTCAAGCTGGCAAAAGCAGCACAGCAAAGAACTGTGCATTCTTCGAAATCCCAAATCCACAAGGAGAGTCCAATTGTGTCGGTTGCGATGCCTGACCTTCCCAACACTGGACGTGAAGAGCATGCGCCTTCCACCATTTGCACGCCCCCTGCAAGTGCTGGAAGGAGCACCCGCAGTCCAGTTCCTGATAGTCAGATTGAAGATGTCAGTGTTGAAGTACACCAGGATGAGGAGGATATGGGTGTTGCTGGCGCTGGGGAGGAAATTGACCAGGAGGATTCTGATGGTGAGGTGGTTTGTTTAAGTCAGGCACCCGGGGAGACACCTGTTGTCCGTGGGAGGAATAGGGCCATTGACATGCCAGGTGAAAATACCAAAAAAATCAGCTCTTCGGTGTGGAGGTATTTCACCAGAAATGCGGACAACAGGTGTCAAGCCGTGTGTTCCCTTTGTCAAGCTGTAATAAGTAGGGGTAAGGACGTTAACCACCTCGGAACATCCTCCCTTATACGTCACCTGCAGCGCATTCATAATAAGTCAGTGACAAGTTCAAAAACTTTGGGTGACAGCGGAAGCAGTCCACTGACCAGTAAATCCCTTCCTCTTGTAACCAAGCTCACGCAAACCACCCCACCAACTCCCTCAGTGTCAATTTCCTCCTTCCCCAGGAATGCCAATAGTCCTGCAGGCCATGTCACTGGCAATTCTGACGAGTCCTCTCCTGCCTGGGATTCCTCCGATGCATCCTTGCGTGTAACGCCTACTGCTGCTGGCGCTGCTGTTGTTGCCGCTGGGAGTCGATGGTCATCCCAGAGGGGAAGTCGTAAGCCCACTTGTACTACTTCCAGTAAGCAATTGACTGTTCAACAGTCCTTTGCGAGGAAGATGAAATATCACAGCAGTCATCCTACTGCAAAGTGGATAACTGAGTCCTTGACAACTATGTTGGTGTTAGACGTGCGTCCGGTATCCGCCGTTAGTTCACAGGGAACTAGACAATTTATTGAGGCAGTGTGCCCCCGTTACCAAATACCATCTAGGTTCCACTTCTCTAGGCAGGCGATACCGAGAATGTACACGGACGTCAGAAAAAGACTCACCAGTGTCCTAAAAAATGCAGTTGTACCCAATGTCCACTTAACCACGGACATGTGGACAAGTGGAGCAGGGCAGGGTCAGGACTATATGACTGTGACAGCCCACTGGGTAGATGTATGGACTCCCGCCGCAAGAACAGCAGCGGCGGCACCAGTAGCAGCATCTCGCAAACGCCAACTCTTTCCTAGGCAGGCTACGCTTTGTATCACCGCTTTCCAGAATACGCACACAGCTGAAAACCTCTTACGGCAACTGAGGAAGATCATCGCGGAATGGCTTACCCCAATTGGACTCTCCTGTGGATTTGTGGCATCGGACAACGCCAGCAATATTGTGTGTGCATTAAATATGGGCAAATTCCAGCACGTCCCATGTTTTGCACATACCTTGAATTTGGTGGTGCAGAATTTTTTAAAAAACGACAGGGGCGTGCAAGAGATGCTGTCGGTGGCCAGAAAAATTGCGGGACACTTTCGGCGTACAGGCACCACGTACAGAAGACTGGAGCACCACCAAAAACTACTGAACCTGCCCTGCCATCATCTGAAGCAAGAAGTGGTAACGAGGTGGAATTCAACCCTCTATATGCTTCAGAGGTTGGAGGAGCAGCAAAAGGCCATTCAAGCCTATACAATTGAGCACGATATAGTAGGTGGAATGCACCTGTCTCAAGTGCAGTGGAGAATGATTTCAACGTTGTGCAAGGTTCTGATGCCCTTTGAACTTGCCACACGTGAAGTCAGTTCAGACACTGCCAGCCTGAGTCAGGTCATTCCCCTCATCAGGCTTTTGCAGAAGAAGCTGGAGGCATTGAAGAAGGAGCTAAAAGGGAGCGATTCCGCTAGGCATGTGGGACTTGTGGATGGAGCCCTTAATTCGCTTAACCAGGATTCACAGGTGGTCAATCTGTTGAGATCAGAGCACTACATTTTGGCCACCGTGCTCGATCCTAGGTTTAAAACCTACGTTGTATCTCTCTTTCCGGCAGACACAAGTCTGCAGAGGTTCAAAGACCTGCTGGTGAGAAAATTGTCAAGTCAAGCGGAACGTGACCCGTCAACAGCTCCTCCTTCACATTCTCCCGCAACTGGGGGTGCGAGGAAAAGGCTCAGAATTCCGAGCCCACCCGCTGGCGGTGATGCAGGGCAGTCTGGAGCGACTGCTGATGCTGACATCTGGTCCGGACTGAAGGACCTGACAACGATTACGGACATGTCGTCTACTGTCACTGCATATGATTCTCTCAACATTGATAGAATGGTGGAGGATTATATGAGTGACCGCATCCAAGTAGGCACGTCACACAGTCCGTACTTATACTGGCAGGAAAAAGAGGCAATTTGGAGGCCCTTGCACAAACTGGCTTTATTCTACCTAAGTTGCCCTCCCACAAGTGTGTACTCCGAAAGAGTGTTTAGTGCCGCCGCTCACCTTGTCAGCAATCGGCGTACGAGGTTACATCCAGAAAATGTGGAGAAGATGATGTTCATTAAAATGAATTATAATCAATTCCTCCGCGGAGACATTGACCAGCAGCAATTGCCTCCACAAAGTACACAGGGAGCTGAGATGGTGGATTCCAGTGGGGACGAATTGATAATCTGTGAGGAGGGGGATGTACACGGTGATATATCGGAGGGTGAAGATGAGGTGGACATCTTGCCTCTGTAGAGCCAGTTTGTGCAAGGAGAGATTAATTGCTTCTTTTTTGGGGGGGGTCCAAACCAACCCGTCATATCAGTCACAGTCGTGTGGCAGACCCTGTCACTTAAATGATGGGTTGGTTAAAGTGTGCATGTCCTGTTTTGTTTATACAACATAAGGGTGGGTGGGAGGGCCCAAGGACAATTCCATCTTGCACCTCTTTTTTCTTTTCTTTTTCTTTGCATCATGTGCTGATTGGGGAGGGTTTTTTGGAAGGGACATCCTGCGTGACACTGCAGTGCCACTCCTAGATGGGCCCGGTGTTTGTGTCGGCCACTAGGGTCGCTAATCTTACTCACACAGTCAGCTACCTCATTGCGCCTCTTTTTTTCTTTGCGTCATGTGCTGTTTGGGGAGGGTTTTTTGGAAGGGACATCCTGCGTGACACTGCAGTGCCACTCCTAGATGGGCCCGGTGTTTGTGTCGGCCACTAGGGTCGCTAATCTTACTCACACAGCTACCTCATTGCGCCTCTTTTTTTCTTTGCGTCATGTGCTGTTTGGGGAGGGTTTTTTGGAAGGGACATCCTGCGTGACACTGCAGTGCCACTCCTAGATGGGCCCGGTGTTTGTGTCGGCCACTAGGGTCGCTAATCTTACTCACACAGCTACCTCATTGCGCCTCTTTTTTTCTTTGCGTCATGTGCTGTTTGGGGAGGGTTTTTTGGAAGGGCCATCCTGCGTGACACTGCAGTGCCACTCCTAGATGGGCCCGGTGTTTGTGTCGGCCACTAGGGTCGCTAATCTTACTCACACAGCTACCTCATTGCGCCTCTTTTTTTCTTTGCGTCATGTGCTGTTTGGGGAGGGTTTTTTGGAAGGGACATCCTGCGTGACACTGCAGTGCCACTCCTAGATGGGCCCGGTGTTTGTGTCGGCCACTAGGGTCGCTTATCTTACTCACACAGCGACCTCGGTGCAAATTTTAGGACTAAAAATAATATTGTGAGGTGTGAGGTATTCAGAATAGACTGAAAATGAGTGTAAATTATGGTTTTTGAGGTTAATAATACTTTGGGATCAAAATGACCCCCAAATTCTATGATTTAAGCTGTTTTTTAGTGTTTTTTGAAAAAAACACCCGAATCCAAAACACACCCGAATCCGACAAAAAAAATTCGGTGAGGTGTTGCCAAAACGCGTTCGAACCCAAAACACGGCCGCGGAACCGAACCCAAAACCAAAACACAAAACCCGAAAAATTTCAGGCGCTCATCTCTAGCTTTATTCCTCTTTATATTCCAATAGTGGGAGTGCCGGACCACCGGTATAAGAAGAGCAGAGTGCTTAAAGCAGCCAGATCTGCTCACCAGTTGTGGCACTACTGTTCCTTGTCATCCGCAGCTAAGAACCGGGAGCCACTGCTGTGCACCAGGCAAGACGTCAATCTCCTCCTGAATACTACTCCAAACAGAGCCAGCCCTAGGCATAGGCAGTATAGGCAAATGCTTGGAGCATTTGAAAAGCCTAGGGGCATCAGGGCAGGACGGGCATCTAAATTCTAATTAACAATTGAGGGTTGTATCTTTATTGCACTGTCAGTGGCCGATGCAATAAAGTACTTTTTGTTCATTATATCACATTGGGGCTAATTCAGGTCTGAATTAGGCCCATTGTGCGTGATGTCATACCATCACGTAGTAATGCAGTGACCGGCAGAGCAGAGGATCTGTGGCGGCGGGTAGCCACAAAACAGTAGTGGATGGCCAGAAGACATCAAAGAAGTGTGGTGGCTGGAGAGACACTTGTGTGGGCTGGGCAGGAGTCTGCCAGGGTTCATTCATATTGTTTGAGATAGTATATATATTAGTGCGCACTATTTTAACAACGTTCTGGAGCTGGGGCTGGAGTAACACATGTGTGGGCTGTTTGCGATAGTATATTTGTGGGCTGGAGAGACACAAGTTCGGATGAGGCTGTGTGGGATGGGAGCACAACACAATGGGGGAAGGGAAGCAAAGCACCACAAGGCCATGCCCTTCTTTGAGACAATGCCTAATCATGACCCTTTTACACGTGCGCACGCACGCTGGGAGGGGGCATCAGACAAAATCTTGCATATGGCATTAACAGGGGCGTACAGGGTTGGGAAACCAGAAAGGGAAATTTCTTAAAGCAGCCCTAATAGGTGCGGGTCTGTTGAGGGGGTGGGGTTTGTGGATGGGGGCTGGATCACTCCTCAAAGTGCCTGATTCTGAGTTGGACACAGTTGCAGCCTTTGCTGCATTTTTTGCTGCAGTTTCATTGTGACTTTATGCTAATGCAGCTACAATGCTCTCCCCTGGTGTACATCCGTGTGTGCCAATATACAAGGACTTAGTCACCCACTGTCAGTATGTACAGTCACTGCAATCATGCTTTGTGCATCATCCACCATCAGTTGCTCCATTGAAATTTTCACCAGCCCTATGCTAGATACAGACCATCCGTCAGAGTATAGTCTCCAGTGTGAGTGATTAACTGCCTCTATACCCAACCACTATAAGCATCACACCCCGTGTCGCTCCAATAACACTCCTATACTTTGTTACATCTACAGCATGCCCCGTGGCTGCCCTGTCACTCTGCACATGCACAGAACAACTCCTGGGACAAAAACCCAGCAGTCCAGGGCCCGCCGGAGATCGCAAAGGACAGCTCTTATCGGAAGAGCTGTCCTTTGCAATACCAATTGCATATGTTAGTGCATATGCGAATGGAATCGGTACGATTGGTGGTGATGTCAATTAGTTCATCCCGCACAATACCTTTCATTATATACACAGTGCCCTCCACCATACTACCCCTCAGTACGCACAGCACCATGGCTTTCCCCTGTACACACAGCACCCTCATATAACCCCTAGTAAATACAGAACCCCCATATTACCCTAAATTCACAGTGCCCACATATTACCCCAATACACACAGCACTCTCATATTATCCCCCAGTACAAAGTGCCCCCAATCCACACACTGCCCTCATATTACCCTACAGTACACAAAGTGCGCCCCTATTAACCCCCCAGTACACACAGTACCCCTTAATACCTCTCAGCACAAAGTGCTTCCCCGATACACACAGTACCCAGTGCTGCAAGTAGACATTTTTTGTTAGTGCTACTGATAGTAATAATGGGCATGGTCATGTGTCATGAAGGGGTGTGGTCACACAAAACTAGGGGAGTGGCTACATGACAATGGGGGCATGGCCACATTATACCACACACCGTAATGCCTCTTACACTTTATGCCAAACACCGTAAGGCTCATTACACATTATACCACACACCGTAATGCTTATTAAAAATTATGCCACACACCGTAATGCCCATTACACATTATACCACACACCGTAATGCCTCTTACACTTTATGCCAAACACCGTAAGGCTCATTACACATTATACCACACACCGTAATGCTTATTAAAAATTATGCCACACCGTAATGCCCATTACACATTATGCCAGACACCATAACACCCATTACACATTATGCCACACACTGTAATGCCCATTACACATTATTCCACACACCGTAATGCCTTACATATTATACCACACACCATAATGCCTAAGACATATTATGCCACACAGTTATGCCACTGACACCATTTTATGTCCCACACACACACAAAAAAGATTTTACTTACCGGTAAATCTATTTCTCGTAGTCCGTAGTGGATGCTGGGGACTCCGTAAGGACCATGGGGAAAAGACGGGCTCCGCAGGAGACGGAACTTTAAGAAAGAATTTGGATACTGGTGTGCTCTGGCTCCTCCCTCTATGTCCCTCCTCCAGACCTCAGTTAGAGAAACTGTGCCCGGAAGAGCTGACAGTACAAGGAAAGGATTTTGGAATCCAGGGTAAGACTCATACCAGCCACACCAATCACACCATATAACTTGTGATAAACTTACCCAGGTAACAGTATGAACAATCACAGAGCATCAGATAAACCCTGATGCAACTATAACATAACCCTTATTTAAGCAATATCTATATACAAGCATTGCAGAAGAAGTCCGCACTTGGGACGGGCGCCCAGCATCCACTACGGACTACGAGAAATAGATTTACCGGTAAGTAAAATCTTATTTTCTCTAACGTCCTAGTGGATGCTGGGGACTCCGTAAGGACCATGGGGATTATACCAAAGCTCCCAAACGGGCGGGAGAGTGCGGATGACTCTGCAGCACCGAATGAGCAAACACAAGGTCCTCCTCAGCCAGGGTATCAAACTTGTAGAACTTTGCAAAGGTGTTTGAACCTGACCAAGTAGCCGCTCAGCAAAGCTGTAATGCCGAGACCCCTCGGGCAGCCGCCCAAGAAGAGCCCACCTTCCTCGTGGAATGGGCCTTTACTGATTTAGGCAGCGGCAACCCAGCCGCAGAATGAGCCTGCTGAATCGTGTTACAGATCCAGCGAGCAATAGTTTGCTTTGAAGCAGGCGCCCCAAGCTTGTTGGAAGCATACAGGATAAACAAAGATTCTGTTTTCCTGACCTTAGCCGTTCTGGCTACATAAACCTTCAAAGCCCTGACCACATCCAGTGACTTGGAATCCTCCAAGTCAGTAGTAGCCACAGGCACCACAATAGGTTGGTTTATATGAAAGGATGAAACCACTTTCGGCAGAAATTGTGGGCGGGTCCGCAATTCTGCTCTATCCGCATGGAAAACCAGATAAGGGCTTTTATGTGACAAAGCCGCCAATTCTGACACACGCCTAGCCGAAGCCAAGGCTAATAGCATGACCACCTTCCACGTGAGATATTTTACTTCCACCGTTCTGAGTGGTTCAAACCAGTGTGATTTCAGGAAACTCAACACCACGTTAAGATCCCAAGGTGCCACTGGAGGCACAAAAGGGGGCTGAATATGCAGCACTCCCTTTACAAACGTCTGAACTTCAGGCAGAGAAGCCAGTTCTTTTTGAAAGAAAATGGATAAGGCCGAAATCTGAACCTTAATGGAACCCAATTTAAGGCCCAAAGTCACTCCCGACTGTAGGAAGTGAAGGAAACGGCCCAGCTGGAATTCCTCCGTAGGGGCATTCCTGGCCTCACACCAAGCACCATCATTTCCGCCATTACCTTGGTGAATATTCTCGGGGCCGTGGAGAGACCAAACGGCAACGTCTGAAATTGGTAATGACAATCCCGTACCGCAATTCTGAGGTACGCCTGATGAGGTGGATAAATGGGGATATGAAGGTATGCATCCTTTATGTCCAGAGTCACCATAAAATCTCCCCCTTTTAGGCTTGCAATGACCGCTCTTAGCGATTCCATCTTGAACTTGAACCTTTTCAGGTATATGTTCAGGGATTTTAAATTCAACATGGGTCTGACTGAACCGCCCGGTTTCGGGACTACCACATGGTCGAATAATAACCCCCTCCTTGTTGAAGGAGGGGAACCTTGACCACAACCTGTTGAAGATACAATTTGTGAATTGCAGTTAACACTGTTTCCCTCTCGTGGGGGGAAGCCGGCAGGGCCGTCGGTGAGGGGGCATCTCCTCAAAGTCCAGCTTGTATCCCTGAGACACAATATCTATTGCCCAGGGATCTAACAGGGAGTGAACCCACTTGTGGCTGAACTTACGAAGGCGTGCCCCCACCGGGCCTAGCTCCGCCTGTGGAGCCCCAGTGACATGCGGTGGATTTTTTAGAGGCTGGGGAGGACTTCTGTTCCTGGGAACTAGCTGTGTTGTGCAGCTTCTTTCCTCTGCCCCTGCCTCTGGCAAGAAAGGACGCACCTCGGAATTTCTTGTTTCTATGTTCGAAAGGTTGCATTTGATAATGTCGTGCTTTCCTAGGCTGTGGAGGAATATAAGGCAAAATATCAGAATTACCAGCTATATCTGTGGAGACCAGGTCCGAGAACCCTTCTCCACACAATCCTCAGCCTTCCATATGCCTCTTAAGTCGGCATCATCTGTCCATTGCATATTCTACAGGACACGTCAAGCAGAAATCGACATAGCTTTGACTCTAGGACCCAGTAGACTCATGTCACTTTGGGCATGTTTTATATATATATATATATATATATATATATATATATATATATATATATATATATCTCTTAAGACAGCATCTTTAATATATATATATATCTCTATTTCACCTTGACAAAGGGACCTGTGTGTCCCGAAACGTTGGGATTCATGCTGTGATTTTTTTAATACATTTGATTATCACCTAAGACCCTGAGTGCCGCTGATTGCTTCATCGCTTTCGCTTTATCTCTATATATACATATATATATATATATACATACTAGGGTCTCAATCTCTGCTGATAAGGTACCTGTCCACGCTGCCACAGCGCTATAAACCCATGCCGACACAATCGCCGGTCTGAGTAGTGTACCAGAATGTGCACGCTATCTGCAGGATCCCTGAGGATAGCTGTTACGTCAGGGCTACCTTTTGGGCAAACGTGACACCCTAGGGGAAGATTCCCATCGAATCCTGGCCCTAGTAGGGAAAGGATACTCCCTGAGAATTCTTTGTGGGAAACTGCAGTCTCTTGTCTGGAGATTCCCGCTCTTTTTCATCATGAGAGGAGGGAAATTTACCTCAGCTTTCTTCCCCTTAAACATGTGTACCCTTGTGTCAGGGACAGATGAGTCATCAGTGATATGCAAAACATCTTTTATTACAATAATCATATATTGAATACTTTTCTGCCATTTTGACTGTAACTTTGCATTATCGTAGTCGACACTGGAGTCAGACTCCGTGTCGATATCAGTGTCTATTATTTTGGATAGTGATCATTGAGAGACTCTGAAGGTCTCTGCGACATAGGGACAGACATGGGTAGATTCCCTGTCTGTTCTCTAATCTTTTGTGCAATAAATTCACCTTAGCACTTAATTACACATATCCAAACAGGTGTCGGCGTTGTCGACGGAGACACCCTCTTTCACACATATTTGCTCCATCTCCTCCTTAGGGGAGCCTTTTACCTCAGACATGTCGACACACACGTACCGACACACCACACACTCAGGGAATGCTCATCTGAAGACAATTCCCCCATAAGGCCCTTTGGAGAGAACAGAGAGAGAGTATGCCAGCACACACCCCAGCGCTATTAACCCAGGAATAACACAGTAACTTAATGTTAACCCAGTAGCTGCTGTTTTTATTGTTTTTTGCGCCTAATTATGTGCCCCCCCCTCTCTTTTTACCCTCTTCTACCGTGTAACTGCAGGGGAGAGGCTGGGGAGCTTCCTCTCAGCGGTGCTGTGGAGAAAAAACATGGCGCTGGTGAGTGCTGAGGAAGAAGCCCCGCCCCCTCGACGGCGGGCTTCTGTCCCGCTTTCATGTACAATTTTTGGCGGGGGCTCATACATATATACAGTGCCCAACTGTATATATGAGTACTTTTGCAAAAGAGGTCTCTAATTGCTGCCCAGGGCACACACCCCCCCCTGCGCCCTGCACCCTTACAGTGACCGGAAAATGTGGGTGTAGTGTGGGAGCAATGGCGCACAGCTGCAGTGCTGTGCGCTACCTCAGTGAAGACTGGAGTCTTCTGCCGCCGATTTCGAAGTCTTCTTGCTTCTTTCACCCGGCTTCTGTCTTCCGGCTCTGCGAGGGGGACGGTGGCGCGGCTCCGGGATCGGACGATGAGGGTGAGATCCTGTGTACGATCCCTCTGGAGCTAATGGTGTCCAGTAGCCTAAGAAGCAGGACCTATCTGCAGAGAGTAGGGCTGCTTCTCTCCCCTTAGTCCCACGATGCAGGGAGTCTGTTGCCAGCAGAGCTCCCTGAAAATAAAAAACCTAACAAAATACTTTCTCACAGCAAGCTCAGGAGAGCTCACTGAAAGCACCCAGCTCGTCTGGGCACAGATTCAAACTGAGGTCTGGAGGAGGGACATAGAGGGAGGAGCCAGAGCACACCAGAATCTAAATTCTTTCTTAAAGTGCCCATGTCTCCTGCGGAGCCCGTCTATTCCCCATGGTCCTTACGGAGTCCCCAGCATCCACTAGGACGTTAGAGAAATGCCCCTTATAAATAATGCCCAGTGGTGGGCTGGTGGTAAACCATATTTCTTAATGGTACTACGTACCACTCTACTTTCAGCACTGATAAGTTCCAAGGTGGCCAAAAAACTGCAGGATTTGGGCAGTTGAGGATTATAAAAGTAAGAAAGGATAAGCACATGAGGGAAGTGGGCCCTACTCGTGAGAGCTTACATTCTAAAGGGGAGGTGCAGCACCTTACATACAGAACACTTTGGAACAATAAGGGTACACAAAACTTAACATTACAGTACCTGAAAAAGTAAAACAGAGGTAACAATTAGCACCATAGTTCTCAGTACACAATACAGCTGAGATGATAAGGAAGCAAAGGAGTAATCGGCGTACTACTAGGGTCAGGCAGCCACTGGAAGAGATCAACAGTAACGAGCATGAGGAGATGCTGGTATAGTCGGTCGCTGAGTGAAGTGTGAGAGAAGAGGGCTGGGAGAACAGGAGGGAAGAGAGCCCTGCTCCAAGGAGCTTAAATTCTAGGGGGAAGGGGGATACAGAGAGGGGACATGAGGCGCGAGCCAAGGAAGGTGGCCTGATGGTAGGAAGTTAGCGGGACAGAGATGGCTAAGGCAGGAGGTAGGGGGTTGGGAAAGTGGCCTTGGGACTTGTGTGGAAGGGTTGCAGTAACCAGGATAGAGGAGGTACAATGGTCATTGGCCGACCAGAGAGGGTTGGAGGGAGTATGTAGGGAGATGAGGTTGGAGATGTAGGGAGCAGTGGAGTTAGAGAGGGCCTTGTATGCAAGGCCATAAGTAGGTGTGTGCGGAGTGTGCCATAGCACATAACGCTGCAGGGTAGGGGGCGCTGCTGCTGGCACTTGTCAATTATCTGTTTTCATTACTTTCACTTGCAGCTTCCCCCCTTTTTGAAGCCCAGCAACACCTAATCACCGCTGTCTCCTACCCCCACCCCTTCAGTCGCTAATACCTATACAACATTCATGAAATTATCTTGATAGCTCTTTTTCAGTCACACTGGGGTATATTTACTAAGATTCGTAATTGTCGGAATTTGGTTGAAGTTTAAACACGAATGACATCAGGAGTGATAATTTGCAACTTTTTGTTTGTTTTTTACGCCTCATTTACTATGCTGTCGTATTCTGCATTGTCGTGTTTTCCGATGTCGATGTCATTCATAATTTCGGCCAGTGTTTTACGGGAGTGATTAGTAAAACACTGCCGAACTTAACACAATGAATCGCGGCCGGATCTGTGAGATTCGTGCAGGGCTTCATTGTGTACCTTAAAAAAAGTGTTTAAAGTGTTAAAAAATAAGAATTTACTTACCGATAATTCTATTTCTCGGAGTCCGTAGTGGATGCTGGGGTTCCTGAAAGGACCATGGGGAATAGCGGCTCCGCAGGAGACAGGGCACAAAAAGTAAAGCTTTAGGATCAGGTGGTGTGCACTGGCTCCTCCCCCTATGACCCTCCTCCAAGCCTCAGTTAGGTACTGTGCCCGGACGAGCGTACACAATAAGGAAGGATTTATGAATCCCGGGTAAGACTCATACCAGCCACACCAATCACACTGTACAACCTGTGATCTGAACCCAGTTAACAGTATGATAACAGCGGAGCCTCTGAAAAGATGGCTCACAATAATAATAACCCGATTTTTGTAACTCTGTACAAGTAATGCAGATAATCCGCACTTGGGATGGGCGCCCAGCATCCACTACGGACTCCGAGAAATAGAATTATCGGTAAGTAAATTCTTATTTTCTCTATCGTCCTAGTGGATGCTGGGGTTCCTGAAAGGACCATGGGGATTATACCAAAGCTCCCAAACGGGCGGGAGAGTGCGGATGACTCTGCAGCACCGAATGAGAGAACTCCAGGTCCTCCTTAGCCAGGGTATCAAATTTGTAGGATTTTACAAACGTGTTTGCCCCTGACTAAATAGCCGCTCGGCAAAGTTGTAAAGCCGAGACCCCTCGGGCAGCCGCCCAAGATGAGCCCACCTTCCTTGTGGAATGGGCATTTACATATTTTGGCTGTGGCAGGCCTGCCACAGAATGTGCAAGCTGAATTGTATTACACATCCAACTAGCAAAAGTCTGCTTAAAAGCAAGAGCACCCAGTTTGTTGGGTGCATACAGGATAACAGCAAGTCAGTTTTCCTGACTCCAGCCGTCCTGGAACCTATATTTTCAGGGCCCTGACCACATCTAGCAACTTGGAGTCCTCCAAGTCCCTAGTAGGAGCAAGACACCACAATAAGCTGGTTCAGGTGAAACACTGACACCACCTTAGGGAGAGAACTGGGGACGAGTCCGCAGCTCTGCCCTGTCCGAATGGACAAACAGATATGGGCTTTTTTGAGAAAAAAACCACCAATTTGACACTCGCCTGGTCCAGGCCAGGTCCAAGAGCATGTTCACTTTTCATGTGAGATGCTTCAAATCCACAGATTTGACTGGTTTTAAACCAATGTGTTTTGAGGAATCCCAGAACTACGTTGAGATCCCACAGTGCCACTGGAGGCACAAAAGGGGGTTGTATATGCAATACTCCCTTGACAAACTTCTGGACTTCAGGAACTGAAGCCAATTCTTTCTGGATGAAAAATCGACAGGGCCGAAATTTGAACCTTAATGGACCCCAATTTGAGGCCCATAGACACTCCTGTTTGCAAGAAATGCAGGAATCGACCGAGTTGAAATTTCTTCGTGGGGCCTTCCTGGCCTCACACCACGCAACATATTTTCGCCACATGTGGTGATAATGTTGTGCGGTCACCTCCTTTCTGGCTTTGACCAGGGTAGGAATGACCTCTTCCTGAATGCCTTTTCCCTTAGGATCCGGCGTTCCACCGCCATGCCGTCAAACGCAGCTGCGGTAAGTCTTGGAACAGACATGGTACTTGCTGAAACAAGTCCCTTCTTAGCGGCAGAGGCCATAAGTCCTCTGTGAGCATCTCTTGAAGTTCCGGGTACCAAGTCCTTCTTGGCCAATCCGGAGCCATGAGTATAGTTCTTACTCCTCTACGTCTTATAATTCTCAGTACCTTAGGTATGAAAAGCAGAGGATGGAACACATACACCGACTGGTACACCCACGGTGTTACCAGAACGTCCACAGCTATTGCCTGAGGGTCTCTTAACCTGGCGCAATACCTGTCCCGTTTTTTGTTCAGACGGGACGCCATCATGTCCACCTTTGGTAATTCCCAACGGTTTACAATTATGTGGAAAACTTCCCCATGAAGTTCCCACTCTGCCGGGTGGAGGTCGTGCCTACTGAGGAAGTCTGCTTCCCAGTTTCCATTCCCGGAATGAAACACTGCTGACAGTGCTATCACATGATTTTCCGCCCAGCGAAAAGTCCTTGCAGTTTTTGCCACTGCCCTCCTGCTTCTTGTGCCGCCCTGTCTATTTACGTGGGCGACTGCCGTGATGTTTTATCCCACTGGATCAATACCGGCTGACCTTGAAGCAGAGGTCTTGCTAAGCTTAGAGCATTATAAATTTACCCTTAGCTATATTTATGTGGAGAAAAATCTCCAGACTTGATCACACTCCCTGGAAATTTTTTCCTTGTGTGACTGCTCCCCAGCCTCTCGGGCTGGCCTCCGTGGTCACCAACATCCAAAACTGAATGCCGAATCTGCGGCCCTCTAGAAGATGAGCACTCTGTAACCACCACAGGAGAGACACCCTTGTCCTTGGATATAGGGTTATCCGCTGATGCATCTGAAGATGCGATCCGGACCATTTGTCCAGCAGATCCCACTGAAAAGTTTTTGCATGAAATCTGCCGACTGGAATTGCTTCGAAGGAAGTCACCATTTTTTTTACCATGGCCCTTGTGCAATGATGCACTGATTTTAGGAGGTTCCTGACTAGCTCGGATAACTCCCTGGCTTTCTCTTCCGGGAGAAACACCTTTTTCTGGACTGTGTCCAGAATCATCCCTAAGCACAGGAGACTTGTTGTCGGGATCAGCTGCGATTTTGGAATATTTAGAATCCACCCCTGCTGTTGTAACAGTATCCGAGATAGTGCTACTCCGACCTCCAACTGTTCCCTGGACTTTGCCCTTATCAGGAGATCGTCCAAGTAAGGGATAATTAAGACGCCTTTTCTTCGAAGAAGAACCATCATTTCGGCCATTACCTTGGTAAAGACCCGGGGTGCCGTAGACAATCCAAACGGCAGCGTCTGAAACTGATAGTGACAGTTCTGTACCACGAACCTGAGGTACCCTTAGTGATAAGGGCAAATTTGGGACATGGAGGTAAGCATCCCTGATGTCTCGGGACACCAGATAGTCCCCTTCTTCCCGGTTCGTTATCACTGCTCTGAGTGACTCCATCTTGATTTGAACCTTTGTAAGTGTTCAAATTTTTTTAGATTTAGAATAGGTCTCACCTAGCCTTCTGGCTTCAGTACCACAATATAGTGTGGAATAATACCCCTTTTCTTGTTGTAGGAGGGGTAATTTAATTATCACCTGTTGGGAATACAGCTCGTGAATTTTTTCCCATACTGCCTCCTTGTCGGAGGGAGACCTTGGTAAAGCAGACTTCAGGAGCCTGCGCAGGGGAAACGTCTCGACATTCCAAACTGTACCCCTGGGATACTACTTGTAGGATCCAGGGGTCCTGTACGGTCTCAGCGTCATGCTGAGAGCTTGTCAGAAGCGGTGGAACGCTTCTGTTCCTGGGAATGGGCTGCCTGCTGCAGTCTTCTTCCCTTTCCTCTATCCCTGGGCAGATATGACTCTTATAGGGACGAAAGGACTGAAGCTGAAAAGACGGTGTCTTTTTCTGCAGAGATGTGACTTGGGGTAAAAACGGTGGATTTTCCAGCAGTTGCCGTGGCCACCAGGTCCGATGGACCGACCCCAAATAACTCCTCTTCCTTTATACGGCAATACACCTTTGTGCCGTTTGGAATCTGCATCACCTGACCACTGTCGTGTCCATAAACATCTTCTGGCAGATATGGACATCGCACTTACTCTTGATGCCAGAGTGCAAATATCCCTCTGTGCATCTCGCATATATAGAAATACATCCTTTAAATGCTCTATAGTCAATAAAATACTGTCCCTGTCAAGGGTATCAATATTTTTAGTCAGGGAATCCGACCAAGCCACCCCAGCTCTGCACATCCAGGCTGAGGCGATCGCTGGTCGCAGTATAACACCAGTATGTGTGTATATACTTTTTATGATATTTTTCCAGCCTCCTGTCAGCTGGCTCCTTGAGGACGGCCCTATCTATAGACGGTACCGCCACTTGTTCTGATAAGCGTGTGAGCGCCTTATCCACCCTAAGGGGTGTTTCCCAACGCGCCCTAACTTCTGGCGGGAAAGGGTATACCGCCCATATTTTCTATCGGGGGGAACCCACGCATCATCACACACTTCATTTAATTTATCTGATTCAGGAAAAACTACGGTAGTTTTTTCACATCCCACATAATACCCTCTTTTGTGGTACTTGTAGTATCAGAAATATGTAACACCTCCTTCATTGCCCTTAACGTGTGGCCCTAATAAGGAATACGTTTGTTTATTCACCGTCGACACTGGATTCAGTGTCCCTGTCTGTGTCTGTGTCGACCGACTAAAGTAAACGGGCGTTTTAAAACCCCTGACGGTGTTTTTGAGACGTCTGGACCGGTACTAATTGTTTGTCGGCCGTCTCATGTCGTCAACCGACCTTGGCGCGTGTTGACATTATCACGTAATTCCCTAAATAAGCCATCCATTTCGGTGTCGACTCCCTAGAGAGTGACATCACCATTACAGGCAATTGCTCCGCCTCCTCACCAACATCGTCCTCATACATGTCGACACACACGTACCGACACACAGCACACACACAGGGAATGCTCTGATAAGAGGACAGGACCTACTAGCCCTTTGGAGAGACAGAGGGAGAGTTTGCCAGCACACACCAAAAACGCTATAATTATATAGGGACAACCTTATATAAGTGTTTTCCCTTATAGCATCTTTTTTATATATTTCTAACGCCAAATTAGTGCCCCCCCTCTCTGTTTTAACCCTGTTTCTGTAGTGCAGTGCAGGGGAGAGCCTGGGAGCCTTCCCTCCAGCCTTTCTGTGAGGGAAAATGGCGCTGTGTGCTGAGGAGATAGGCCCCGCCCCTTTTTCGGCGGCCTCGTCTCCCGCTCTTAACGGATTCTGGCAGGGGTTAAATATCTCCATATAGCCCCCGGAGGCTATATGTGAGGTATTTTTAGCCAAAAAAGGTTTTCATTTGCCTCCCAGGGCGCCCCCCTCCCAGCGCCCTGCACCCTCAGTGACTGCCGTGTGAAGTGAGCTGAGAGGAAAATGGCGCACAGCTGCAGTGCTGTGCGCTACCTTAAGAAGACTGAGGAGTCTTCTGCCGCCGATTCTGGACCTCTTCTCGTTTCAGCATCTGCAAGGGGGCCGGCGGCGAGGCTCCGGTGACCATCCAGGCTGTACCTGTGATCGTCCCTCTGGAGCTAATGTCCAGTAGCCAAGAAGCCAATCCATCCTGCACGCAGGTGAGTTCACTTCTTCTCCCCTAAGTCCCTCGTTGCAGTGATCCTGTTGCCAGCAGGACTCACTGTAAAATAAAAAACCTAAGCTAAACTTTTCTAAGCAGCTCTTTAGGAGAGCCACCTAGATTGCACCCTTCTCGGCCGGGCACAAAAATCTAACTGAGGCTTGGAGGAGGGTCATAGGGGGAGGAGCCAGTGCACACCACCTGATCCTAAAGCTTTACTTTTTGTGCCCTGTCTCCTGCGGAGCCGCTATTCCCCATGGTCCTTTCAGGAACCCCAGCATCCACTAGGACGATAGAGAAATCAGAAAAAATTGAAAAAATACAGGGAAAAAATGACATGGGTTCCCCTATATTTTAACAACCAGCACCGGGCTCTGCGCCGGGTCCTGGTGTAAAAAATTTGGGGGACAAAAGACGTAGGGGTCCCCCGTATTTTTAACACCAGCACCGGGCTCCACTAGTCAGCGAGATAATGCCACAGCCGGGGGACACTTTTATATTGGTCCCTGCGGCCCTGGCATTAAATCACCAACTAGTCACCCCTGGCCGGGGTACCCTGGAGGAGTGGGGACCCCTTAAATCAAGGGGTCCCCCCCCTCCAGCCACCCAAGGGCCAGGGTTGAAGCCTGAGGCTGTCCCCCCATCCAAGGGCGGGCGGATGGGGGGCTGATAGCCATAGTGTAAAAAAAAAGAATATTGTTTTTTGTAGCAGTACTACAAATCCCAGCAAGCCTCCCCGCAAGCTGGTACTTGGAGAACCACAAGTACCAGCATGCAGGGGGAAAATGGGCCCGCTGGTACCTGTAGTTCAATACCCAAATAAAAACAAAACACACACACCTTGATAGTAAAATTTTATTAAACATACATGCACACTTACATTCATACATACTTACCTTTGTTGACACGAAGAGTCGGTCCTCTTCTCCAGTAGAATCCAGGGGTACCTGTAAATAAAATTATACTTACAAAGAATCAGGGGTAGATCGGTCCTCTTCTTTAAGTTTGTAATCCAGGGACTTGGCAAAATAAAAAAAACGGATTACCCGGACCACGCACTGAAAGGGGATCCATGTTTACACATGGATCCCCTTTCCCCGACTGGCGGGACCCCCCGTGACTCCTGTCAAAGAGGGTCCCTTCAGCCAATCAAGGAGCGCCACGTCATGGCACTCTCCTGATTGGCTGTGCACGCCTGAGCTGTCAGTCAGGCTGCGCACTGAAGATACAATGTAGCGCAGCGGCGCTCCATTGTATCCAATGGTGGGAACTTTGCGGACTGCGGTAGACCGCGAGGTTAAGTGGGGCCAACCACAAGAGTGACCCCACTTAACCTCGCGGTCTACCGCAGACCGCAAAGTTCCCACCATTGGATACAATGGAGCGCCTATGCGCTACATTGTATCTTCAGTGTGCAGCCTGACAGCTCAGGAGCGCACAGCCAATCAGGATAGTGCCATGACGTGGTGCTCCCTGATTGGCTGAAGGGACCCTCTTTGACAGGAGTCACGGGAGGTCCCGCCAGTCGGGGAAAGGGGATCCATGTGTAAACATGGATCCCCTTTCAGTGCGTGGTCCGGGTAATCTGTTTTTTTATTTTGCAAAGTCCCTGGATTACAAACTTAAAGAAGAGGACCGATCTACCCCGGATTCTTTGTAAGTATAATTTTATTTACAGGTACCCCTGGATTCTACTGGAGAAGAGGACCGACTCTTCGTGTCAACATAGGTAAGTATGTATGAATGTAAGTGTGCATGTATGTTTAATAAAATGTTACTATCAAGGTGTGTGTGTTTTGTTTTTATTTGGGTATTTTTTTTGTAGTAGAACTACAGGTACCAGCGGGCCCATTCCCCCCCCCCCCCGCATGCTGGTACTTATGGTTCTCCAAGTACCAGCTTGCGGGGGAGGCTTGCTGGGACTTGTAGTACTGCTACAAAAAACAATATTTTTTTTACACTATGGCTATCAGCCCCCCATCCGCTGCCCTTGGATGGGGGGGACAGCCTCGGGCTTCACCCCTGGCCCTTGGGTGGCTGGAGGGAGGGGACCCTTTGATTTAAGGGGTCCCCACTCCTCCAGGGTACCCCGACCAGGGGTGACTAGTTGGTGATTTAATGCCAGGGCCGCAGGGACCAATATAAAAGTGTCCCCTTGCTGTGGCATTATCTCGCTGACTAGTGGAGCCCGGTGCTGGTGTTAAAAATATGGGGGACCCCTACGCTTTTTGTCCCCCGTATTTTTTACACCAGGACCAGGCGCAGAGCCCGGTGCTGGTTGTTAAAATATAGGGGAACCCATGTCAATTTTTTCCCTGTATTTTTACAACCAGGACCGGTTCAAAGAGCCCGAGGCTGGTTATGCTTAGGAGTGGGGACCCCACGCCATTTTTTTTCCTGATTTTTAATTCTTTCCCACCCCTTCCCACTGATAAACATGCATGGATCTCACAGATCCGTGCATGCCTATCAGAACACAGTAAAAAAAAAGCAGGTCTATTTGAAAACTGCTTTTGTTTACGATTTGCATTTTTTCACGGCAGTGTTTGGCTATTGCCGGCAGTGATTGTGAATTGTGATTGTGAATTGTGATTGTGAATACGAATTTTTAGTAAATTACCGAGTTGTATAAAATAACAGGCGTATTTGACCGATGGTGTATTCATTCGTATTTTTTTCCCAAAAAAATACGAATGCTCTCATCACTGCCGAGATTATAGTTTAGTAAATTCCAGAGATGACACTTTGATGAAAAAACACCAAATGGGTCAAAATCGGGAGCTTAGTAAATTTACCCCACTGTCTTTTATTACATTTCAAGATGCTGACTTACCTGGAATTTGAACCTATTGCCTGTGGCATTGCAGTCAGACACCCTATTCACCTGCCCTTGCATAGAAAGCTATAGAATTCTAAGCTAGAGAATTCTAACTATTTGAAGCTTACCTTGTACTTTGAAAATGGGTGTCTGACTGGAATTAAACAGGTTAAGGTTTGAATCCTTGGTATGGCAGTATATTGAAATGTGTAATTTAATAAAGTATATTGGGGGTCATTCCGAGTTGTTCGCTCGCAAGCGGATTTTAGCAGATTTGCTCATGCTAAGCCGCCGCCTACTGGGAGTGAATCTTAGCATCTTAAAATTGCGAACGATGTATTCGCAATATTGCGATTACACACCTCGTAGCAGTTTCTGAGTAGCTCCAGACTTACTCGGCTTCTGCGATCAGTTCAGTGCTTGTCGTTCCTGGTTTGACGTCACAAACACACCCAGCGTTCGCCCAGACACTCCCCCGTTTCTCCGGCCACTCCTGCGTTTTTTCCGGAAACGGTAGCGTTTTTTCCCACACGCCCATAAAACGGCCTGTTTCCGCCCAGTAACACCCATTTCCTGTCAATCACATTACGATCGCCAGAACGAAGAAAAAGCCGTGAGTAAAATTCCTAACTGCATAGCAAATTTACTTGGCGCAGTCGCAGTGCGGACATTGCGCATGCGCATTAAGCGGAAAATCGCTGCGATGCGAAGATTTTTACCGAGCGAACAACTCGGAATGACCCCCCTTGTAACTGAATAACAGCAAGCTCTCAAGATAAGTGCATGAATGTGGTATAAAGAGGATTTGCATCCAAATCCACTTTCTTGCAGTCTTTTATAAATGTGTGTGTGTATAATATATATATATATATATATATATATATATATATATATATATATATATATATAAATATACACACACACACACACACACACACACGCACACGCACACATACTGCATCTGAAAAGTATTCACAGTGCTTCACTTTTTCCACATTTTGTTATGTTACAGCCTTATTCCAAAATGAAATAAATTACATTTTCCCCTCAAAATTCTACACATAATACCCCATAATGACAACATGAAAAAAGTTTGTTTGAGATTTTTGTAAATTAAAAATAAAAAAACAAGAAATCACATGTACATAAGTATTCACAGCCTTTGCCATGAAGCTCAAAATTCAGCTCAGTGCATCCTGTGGCCACTGATCATCCTTGAGATATTCCTACAGCTTAATTGGAGTCCACCTGTGGTATATTCAGTTGATTGGACATGATTTGGAAAAACACACACCTGTCTATATAAGGTCCCACACTTGACAGTGCATGTCTGAGCACAAACCAAGCATAAAGTCAAAGGAATTGTCTGTAGACCACAGAGACAGGATTGTCTTGAGGCAGAAATCTTGGAAAGGGTACAGAAAAATATCTGCTGCTTTGAAGGTCCCAATGAGCACAGTAGCCTCCATCATCCGTAAATGGAAGTAGATTGGAACCACCAGGACTCTTCCTAGAGCTGGCCGGCTGTCTAAACTTAGCGATTGGGGGAGAAGGGCCCTAGTCAGGGAGATGACCAAGAACCCAATGGTCACTCTGTCAGGACAACAGCACTCCTCTGTGGAGAGAGGAGAACCTTCCAGAAGGACAACCATCTCTGCAGCAATCCACCAATCTAGCCTGTATGGTAGAGTGGCCAGACGGAAGCCACTCCTTAGTAAAAAAAGCACAACGCAGCCCATCTGGAGTTTGCCAAAATGCACATGAAGGACTCTCAGACCATGAGAAACAAAATTCTCTGGTCTGATGAGACAAAGATTGAACTCTTTGGTGTGAATGCCAGGCGTCATGTTTGGAGGAAACCAGGCACCGCTATTCACCAGACCAATACCATCGCTACAGTGAAGCATGGTGGTGGCAGCATCATGCTGTGGGGATGTTTCTCAGCGACAGGAAATCTGAGACTAGTCAGGATAGAGGGAAAGATGAATGCAGCAATGTACAGAGACATCCTGGATGAAAACCTGCTCCAGAGTGCTCTTGACCTAAAATTGGGACGACACTTCATCTTTCAGAAGGACAATGACCCTAAGCACACAGCCAAGATATAAAAAAGTGGCTTCAGGACAACTCTGTGAATGTCCTTGAGTGGCCCAGCCAGCGCCCAGACTTGAATCCGATTGAACATCTCCGGAAAGATCTGAAAATGGCTGTGCACTGACGCTTCCCATCCAACCTGATGGAGCTTGACAGGTGCTGCAAAGAGGAATGGATGAAACTGCCCAAAGATAGGTGTGCCAAGCTTGTGGCATCATATTCAAAAAGACTTGAGGCTGTAATTGCTGCCAAAGGTGCATCAACAAAGTACTGAGCAAAGGCTGTGAATACTTATGTACATGTGATTTCTTAGTTTTTTTTTATTAATAAATTTGCAAAAATCTAAAAAAAAAAAACTTTTTCACGTTGTCATTATGGGGTATTGTGTGTAGAATTTTGAGGTAAAAAATTAATTTATTCCATTTTGGAATAAGGCTGTAACATAACAAAATATGGAAAAAGTGAAGCGCTGTGAATACTTTCTGGATGCACTGTATATCTATCTATCTATCTTCATCTATCTATCTTCATCTATCTATCTATAAAACAAAATGTGGGAAGGGGCGTCATAGCACAGGCTTTCTCTGGGATCAATTTTGTTATGCCACTTCCCCATGAGGCATACACCTTATGCCCCTATTGTAAAAATGAGGGGGCACCATTTCTCTTTCTAGCACAGGGCACCAAAAAGTGAGGGTGCGGAGTTTTAGGAGGACTCTCTAGGGTAATGGGAGCCAGTGCAGGTTTTGTCTAAGGGGAGTAGCAGATATGGAGCAGCGTGAGAGGAAGATAAGTCTAGCTGTGGAGTTCAGAACATAGTGGAGGGGAGTGTGGAAGGCCAATGAGGAGAACGTTGCAATAGTTGAGCCGTGAGATGACCAGTGAGTGGATATGTTTAGTTGCACTCTGGGAGAGGAACGACCTGACTAATGACCAGGATGACCCCACAGAAAATGGAATTGGCTAATGAAGCTGCTACCTGGCACAATAGCCACCACTATGTATAGTGGGTCATGCCATTCAGACAGTGTAATGCCCTCCCCCCTTATTTCAAGCATATGTGTATTCTTTCTTTAAGTAGACTATTTAGCAGTGAGTAAAGACTTTCCTCCACCTAGTGCAGAAGGAGCTTCCAGGACAAATAATTTCATCAAAGGTCATACAAATGTAACAAGAGAAACTCTCCACTGTACTGGATTGGTATTAAGGCTAACCAGAAGTTTGTGATGTATAACAATACTAAACACGTTTTATATACAATTTCTCAACATTTGCTAACCCTATGACTGCCTTTACAAACAGGGGACTCCTAAGCTACAACACGCTTTTGATACCATGATACATCTCTTCAAAACTCCACATATTCTCAAGTGTCTCTACCTTATACCTTCAAAGTTTATATGTCTAAGAGTGGAACAAAAGTCATACTCTACAATACCAAAGACCTCGGAAATCTGAAGATATTGGCAAGCCTCATCACCCTCATTGAGTGGAGGCATTTTCGGAGGGGGCCCAAATTCCCTCTGTACATCATTATCAACCACAAGAACCTGCAGCATATAAAGAAACGGTTGAACTACTGTATCTGCATGTGCTATTTACAATCTGTTTTGACTTCATCATAACATAATGGATTGGATACAGCAAAGTCAAGGATGCTATACTGCTCAAGCATTTCTCTCCATAACAATCCATCATGAAGGGCACAGCCATTGCAACTTCAGGCTTGATTCTGGAAGCAAACATCTTCTCAGAGTTATCAGATGGCATTTGGGTCAAAATAGTAACCCTCACCAAGGTACGTAAGGCACCCAAAAGCAAGAGATTTTTTTTTCCTGCCCACTAGCTGAAGTTCCTGCAATGGGGACATGACTCAACATTAGTAGGGTATCCAAGCATCAGGAAAACATTCATTTTGGTTCTCCCTAAAATCTGGTGGATAACTGTTTGGAAGGATGTCTCTGTCATGGACTGAGGAAGTCTGAGATCTTTATTGGGACCCTAGCGCTCTGCTGACATAGGCATGTGATTGACATGAGGAGGATTTAATATGGGTATGCTCATGGAATGATTCTGAATGAGTATTGATGGCCTCATAGGTTTTACAGGAGATTAAGCACACTAATGACACCTAGGTACCATGGACTGCTGATATGCATGGATACTGAAATGGAACCAGGAGCCACCAGGTCACCGGGTGAATTCTAACCTAATGATCAATAAAAACCAGTCAGACCAGAAACCCACACCAGAAGCTAGGCAATCCCTATAACTCAAAGCAGCATAGCACTGACAAAATGGAACTAGAATCCAAATCAGGAATAGGAGTGTTATGTAACCAGAAAAAAGTTTGAGGAAGCTATATCCCTGGTACTGCTCTGATGCAAGACCTTGTCCCAGCATCTGGATGAGGAACTCAAACAGAGGAACAATCCAGGTAAAACAGTATCTGACACTGGAGTGCATAGACTGTAGTTTGATCACTTATTCCAGCCCTGGAACCTGCATACTATACTGCAATCCCAAGACAACAGCACACAGTACTGGGAAACCAATAATAGTCAGCTAGAGTGTGCTGTAAGCTGAGTGAACCACCGAGTTTAAGTAATACTTGCAAACACAGTCCATTAAAGTATCCAGCACAGTGCAGAGCGGTGAGTACAGCAGCAGATGAGATGAGCCCCAGGTACACCGGCTGGACTGGAGATGGAATGTTGCAAGCAAGTCTGTGTGCAGCATGGAAGCTGCAGTGCTGATAGATGTTACAAAGTGGTAATGAAGTTCACTGAATGCTGGCAGATGCAGGATATCCAGATATACTGGAGATATAGAAGAAGCAGATATACTGAAGATTATTGCAGGTACACGATATGCAGATATTCTGAAGACACTTGTTGAAGCAGTATATGCATATACACTGGAGATGTTGGCAGATGCAGGATATCCTCATATGCTGGAGATGTGCAGAAGCAAGGAATCCATATATGCAAAGAGACTAGAGATGCTTAAACAGGTACAGGAGATGCAGATATCCTGGATATGTAGTCACAGATGCAGAAAGTCCAGATTTGCTGGAAATGTTGCACTGTTGATCAATACACACAGTAGTTGGAAACAGAGCTGAGCAGGATACCAGGATTCTCTGATGGCAGCAATGAGCAGGGCACATGGTAGTGCAGGCCAGAACACATGGATGAGCTGAAGTCAGGAGCATGCTGACGCTGGAGAGGGACAGCGATATCTACTAGCAGCATTCAGGTAACAAAGGCCCTGTATTCAGGAACTATCCCATCGAAGGCATTCCTATGACATAGTATTGCTGGGAGTCTCAGGTTTAAATAAGAACAGGAGGAAGTCCATTGGTGGATGAAGTCAGGTGACCGCTGAAACACTGAGGTTGGCTAAAATCACATGACAGAGTCCAAGATGGCTACAGAGACCATGCAGGATGTTTAGAGGTTAACAACAGATCAGTATTTCAAATCACTGCTGTAGATATAGCAATGTATTAACCAGCAACTTGTGCAAGTAGTAGCTTCAATCTGGGAATTACAGGTGCACAGAGGATTACTGAAACAGCAGAGAGTTAGAACAGAGCAATGATGAGATTGAAGAAATGCAGAGTAAGAGGATATGACAGTACTGGGTTTGGTAAGAAATGCTAAGACCCTGATTCATGACAGTCTCCTTCTTTATCCAATCCTGCAGTTCTTCACCGCTATTTTTTGCCCGGTGTTTTTTATTGGTCAGTTAAATAGAAGCCCCTTTTTTTCATCCGAAAATTGACCACATATGATACGGGATAACTTCCTGGACTCATGTGTTTTCATGATCACGGCCCTTTAAAAAAAGGTAACTTATTAGGGATGTTTTTTCTGGACATCAGCGGGTCCCCAAAAACAAATTCCAGATGATTGCAGACATCAGAGCTAATTCGGTGGCAAACGCAGGATTTCTAGAGGGGAAGGGGGGGGGGGGGGGTCCAAATGCAGTCCACAATTTTCCACTCTGCGGAACTTTGGAGCAAGTGCTGGAGTCTGGGGGAGCTGGCACTGGATACTGTATGGAACACAGTATTAAGATTTAACACTATAGATTGTCTATAGTATAGCCTGTATCAAACATTGAACTAATATAATAAGAATTTACTCACCAGTAATTCTATTTCTCGTAGTCCGTAGTGGATGCTGGGGACTCCGTAAGGACCATGGGGAATAGACGGCTCCGCAGGAGACTGGGCATATCTAAAGAAAGATTTAGGACTATCGGGTGTGCACTGGCTCCTCCCCCTATGACCCTCCTCCAAGCCTCAGTTAGGACACTGTGCCCGGAAGAGCTGACACAATAAGGAAGGATTTTGAATCCCGGGTAAGACTCATACCAGCCACACCAATCACACCGTATAACTCGTGATAGGAACCCCGGTTAACAGTATGATAACAACGAAGCCTCTGAACAGATGGCTCGCAATAACACCCCGATTTGTGTAACAATAACTATTTACAAGTATTGCAGACAATCCGCACTTGGGATGGGCGCCCAGCATCCACTACGGACTACGAGAAATAGAATTACCGGTGAGTAAATTCTTATTTTCTCTGACGTCCTAGTGGATGCTGGGGACTCCGTAAGGACCATGGGGATTATACCAAAGCTCCCAAACGGGCGGGAGAGTGCGGATGACTCTGCAACACCGAATGAGAGAACTCCAGGTCCTCCTCAGCCAGGGTATCAAATTTGTAGAATTTTGCAAACGTGTTTGCCCCTGACCAAGTAGCAGCTCGGCAAAGTTGTAAAGCCGAGACCCCTCGGGCAGCCGCCCAAGATGAGCCCACCTTCCTTGTGGAATGGGCTTTTACAGATTTAGGCTGCGGTAGTCCCACCACAGAATGTGCCAGCTGAATAGTGCTACAAATCCAGCGCGCGATAGTCTGCTTGCGGAGCACCCAGTTTGTTGGGTGCATACAGGATAAACAGCGAGTCAGTTTTCCTGACTCCAGCCGTCCTGGGAACATAAATTTTCAGGGCCCTGACTACGTCCAGTAACTTGGAATCCTCCAAGTTCCTAGTAGCCGCAGGCACCACAATAGGCTGGTTCAAGTTAAACGCTGATACCACCTTCGGGAGAAACTGAGGACGAGTCCTCAACTCTGCCCTATCCATATGGAAAATCAGATAAGGGCTTTTATATGACAAAGCCGCCAATTCTGACACACGCCTGGCCGAAGCCAGGGCCAACAGCATGACCACTTTCCACGTGAGATATTTCAAATCCACAGTCTTAAGTGGTTCAAACCAATGTGATTTCAGGAACTCCAAAACCACATTGAGATCCCAAGGTACCACTGGGGGCATAAATGGAGGCTGAATATGCAGAACTCCTTTGACAAAAGTCTGAACTTCAGGCAGTGAAGCCAGTTCTTTCTGGAAGAAAATCGACAGGGCCGAAATCTGGACCTTAATGGACCCCAATTTGAGGCCCAACGTCACCCCTGCTTGCAGGAAATGCAGGAATCGACCCAGTTGAAATTCCTCCGTTGGGGCCTTCCTGGCCTCACACCAAGCAACATATTTCCGCCAAATGCGGTGATAATGTTTTGCGGTGACATCCTTCCTGGCTTTGATCAGGGTAGGGATGACTTCCTCCGGAATGCCCTTTTCCTTCAGGATCCGGTGTTCAACCGCCATGCCGTCAAACATAGCCGCGGTAAGTCTTGGAACAGACAGGGCCCCTGCTGCAGCAGGTCTTGTCTGAGCGGCAGAGGCCAAGGGTCCTCTGAAAGCATCTCTTGAAGTTCCGGGTACCAAGCTCTTCTTGGCCAGTCCGGAACCACGAGTATAGTTTTCACTCCTCGCCTTCGTATTATTCTCAGTACCTTGGGAATGAGAGGCAGAGGAGGAAACACATAAACCGACTGGTACACCCACGGTGTTACTAGAGCGTCCACAGCGATCGCCTGAGGGTCCCTTGACCTGGCGCAATAACTTTTTTGTTGAGGCGGGACGCCATCATGTCCACCTGTGGTCTTTCCCAACGGTTTACCAGCATTTGGAAGACTTCTGGATGAAGTCCCCATTCTCCCGGGTGGAGGTCGTGCCTGCTGAGGAAGTCTGCTTCCCAGTTGTCCACTCCCGGAATGAACACTGCTGTCAGTGCTAACACATGATTTTCCGCCCATCGGAGAATCCTTGTGGCTTCTGCCATTGCCCTCCTGCTTCTTGTGCCGCCCTGTCTGTTTACATGGGCGACCGCCGTGATGTTGTCTGATTGGATCAGTACCGGTTGGTTCTGAAGCAGGGGCCTTGCATGGCTTAGGGCATTGTAAATGGCCCTTAGCTCCAGAACATTTATGTGAAGCGAAATCTCCTGATTTGATCACAGTCCTTGGAAATTTCTTCCCTGTGTGACTGCACCCCAGCCCCGAAGGCTGGCATCCGTGGTCACCAGGACCCAGTCCTGTATTCCGAATCTGCGGCCTAGAGATGACAGCTCCTCGGCTTTTTCCACTGGAAGAAACACTTTTTTCTGGTCTGTGTCCAGAATCATTCCCAGGAACAGAAGACGTGTCGTCGGGACCAGCTGTGACTTTGGAATATTGAGAATCCAGCCGTGCTGTTGTAGCACTTCCCGAGAAAGTGCTACCCCCACTACCAACTGTTCCTTGGACCTCGCCTTTATCAGGAGATCGTCCAAGTACGGGATAATTAAAACTCCCTTCTTGCGAAGGAGTATCATCATTTCGGCCATTACCTTGGTAAAGACCCTCGGTGCCGTGGATAACCCAAACGGCAGCGTCTGGAACTGATAGTGACAGTCCTGTACCACAAATCTGAGGTACTCCTGGTGAGGAGGGTAAATGGGGACATGCAGGTAGGCATCCTTGATGTCCAGAGAGACCATGTAATCCCCCTCGTCCAGGCTCGCAATAACCGCCCTGAGCGATTCCATCTTGAACTTGAACTTTCTGATATACGTGTTCAAGGATTTTAAATTTAAGATGGGTCTCACCGAACCGTCCGGTTTCGGTACCACAAACATTGTGGAATAGTAACCCTTTCCTTGCTGAAGGAGGGGTACCTTGACAATCACTTGCTGTGAATACAGTTTTTGGATAGCCACCAACACTGCCTTCCTGGCAGAGGGAGTTGCTGGTAAGGCCGATTTTAGAAAACGGCGGGGGGCGGGGGGGGACGTCTCGAATTCCAGCCTGTACCCCTGAGATACTACTTGAAGGATCCAGGGATCCACCTGTGAGAGAGCCCACTGTGTGCTGAAATTTCTGAGACGGGCCCCCACCGTACCCGGGTCCGCCTGTGAAGCCCCTGCGTCATGCTGTGGACTTACCGGACGCGGGGGAGGACTTTTGCTCTTGGGAACTGGCTGTATGCTGCAGCTTTTTCCCTCTACCTTTGCCTCTCGGCAGAAAGGATGCGCCTCGAGCCTTCTTGTGTTTATGGGGCCGAAAGGACTGTACTTGATAATACGGTGCTTTCTTCTGTGCATCACGCATGTATAAGACAGCGTCTTTTATATGCTCTAGTGTCAGCAAAATATTGTCCCTATCCAGGGTATCAATATTATCCGACAGGGAACCTGACCACGCCGCAGCAGCACTGCACATCCATGCCGATGCAATCGCTGGTCGCAATATAATGCCCGTGTGTGTATATATAGCTTTTAGGGTAGCCTCCTGCTTTCTATCAGCAAGATCCTTTAGGGCGGCCGTATCCTGAGACGGTAGTGCCACCTGTTTTGATAAACGTGTAAGCGCTTTATCTACCCTAGGGGATGTTTCCCAACGTGACCTATCCTCTGGCGGGAAAGGGTACGCTGCCAATAACCGTTTAGAAATTATCAATTTCTTATCGGGGGAAGTCCAGGCTTCCTCACACACCTCATTTAATTCCTCAGATGCAGGAAAAACTACTGGTAGTTTTTTCTCACCGAACATAATACCCTTTTTTTCATTGCCTCAATCATGTAACGGGTGGACCTATTGGAGGGTACACTAGTCTCATCGTCGTCGACACTGGAGTCGGTATCCGTGTCGACATCTGTGTCTGCCATCTGAGGTAGCAGGCGTTTTAAAGCCCCTGATGACATTTGAGACGCTGGAACAGTCACAAGCTGAGTAGCCGGCTGTCCTATGTCATCAAACCTTTTATGTAAGGAGCTGACACTGTCACGTAATTCCTTCCATAAGTCCATCCACACAGGTGTCGACCCCACAGGGGGTGACAACACATTTACAGGCATTTGCTCTGCCTCCACATCATTTTCCTCATCATACATGTCGACACAGCGGTACCGACACACAGCACACACACAGGGAATGCTCTGACAGAGGACAGGACCCCACAAAGCCCTTTGGGGAGACAGAGGGAGAGTATGCCAGCACACACCAGAGCGCTATATAACAGAGGGATATCACTATACAGAGTGTTTTCCCCTATAGCTGCTTGTATTATATATATACTGCGCCTAAATTTAGTGCCCCCCCTCTCTTTTTTACCCTTTCTGTAGTGCAGGACTGCAGGGGAGAGCCAGGGAGCGATCCTTCCAGCGGAGCTGTGAGGGAAAATGGCGCCAGTGTGCTGAGGGAGATGGCTCCGCCCCTTTATCGGCGGGCTTTCTCCCGCTTTTTGTGTTATTCTGGCAGGGGTAATTTACACCTATATAGCCTCTGGGGCTATATATGGTGTCAGTTTTGCCAGCCAAGGTGTTAATATTGCTGCTCAGGGCGCCCCCCCCCCCAGCGCCCTGCACCCATCAGTGACCGAAGTGTGTGGTGTGCATGAGGAGCAATGGCGCACAGCTGCAGTGCTGTGCGCTACCTTGGAGAAGACAGAAGTCTTCAGCCGCCGATTTTCCGGACCTTCTTGCTTCTGGCTCTGTAAGGGGGACGGCGGCGCGGCTCCGGGAACGGACGACGAGGTCGGGTCCTGTGTGCGATCCCTCTGGAGCTAATGGTGTCCAGTAGCCTAAGAAGCCCAAGCTACCACCACTTAGGTAGGTTCGCTTCTTCTCCCCTTAGTCCCTCGCTGCAGTGAGCCTGTTGCCAGCAGGTCTCACTGTAAAATAAAAAACCTAAACTATACTTTCTTTCTAGGAGCTCAGGAGAGCCCCTAGTGTGCATCCAGCTCGGCCGGGCACAGAAATCTAACTGAGGCTTGGAGGAGGGTCATAGGGGGAGGAGCCAGTGCACACCAGATAGTCCTAAATCTTTCTTTAGATGTGCCCAGTCTCCTGCGGAGCCGTCTATTCCCCATGGTCCTTACGGAGTCCCCAGCATCCACTAGGACGTCAGAGAAAAATAAGTGATCAGGAAAAGGGCAAACATACTATAATAACTAAATACGCAAACATAATAGAACCAGTACTGCACTTTCTAAGCACACATTCTCCCACCTCATGGTAAGGATCCTGTCTCTTCTTCCTGGCAGCTACTCTCTGGTCCAGTGTACTGATTGAGGATTCAGATCCTCACACACATCAAACTTGGTAGAGGAAGCTGCTATCACTGGTCATGTGCAGCAGCTCTGATCTGTCCCTTAAACTGCATGATGTGGCGGCAGCTCTAGTATTCATGTTATATATACCACTGCTATTGTTGTCATAATTTGAGCCACTTGCCAAGAGGATGGGGTTTCTGGGCAACCAGAACCCCCACCCCCACCCCACCCCTTCCTGCATTTGTCGGGATCATCTGGCCGTGGTAAATTACCGTGGCTAATTGAATTCCCTTTTTAGGGGGAAATGATAGACTTTCTTGGAACATTTATCATAAAGTACATTAAAATAATTTAGAATAACATATAATATATTTATTTTAATAAAAAAATAGATAATATGTCAGGTAATTTAATGTTTCACTTAGAATACAATATATTAAAAATGTTATAACTGCAGTTACTATAGTAAGTATATTTTTAGGGGAAAACGTGTTTTTAAGACACATTGGGACTCATTCTGAGGGGTAAATTTACTAAGGACAGTGTTTGCCTGAATTTGCAATATCAAGAATTTACTAAAGGCAAAATACGGGAGTGTTGCATGGAATACACCATCGGCCAAACTCGGAAGTACTTTACATAGTCATCACTGAAACACCGGAATTTACCAAAAATATAGTGGGGCAGATGTATTAACCTGGAGAAGGCATAAGGAAGTGATAAACCAGTGATAAATGCAAGGTGATAAATGCACCAGCCAATCAGCTCCTAACTGTTATTTTACATATTGGAGCTGATTGGCTGGTGCATTTATCACCTTGCATTTATCACTGGTTTATCACTTCCTTATGCCTTCTCCAGATTAATACATCTGCCCCAGTGTTTTCAAACACACCAGTAAATTGTGGAAAGTCAGCCCAAAATACAGTTTTGAAATACACGTCCCCTTGAGCAGTGTGTTTGTAAAAGCCTGCACAGAGCACACTGTGCTTCTCTGTGGAAAAGTAGTTAAAAAGTGTAAAAAAACTAAAGAAATGGTCCCATGGCCAAAGCATTCATCTTCCCTAACTAGTCAGACCAGGCCCGGGATTCCAGGGAGAGTGGGAGCCCCCCCAATGAAGTGCACCCAAATCTTGTTTCTCACGTTCAGTTGGAGTTTTCTTGTGTGGTTCTGCTGCATTGCATGGGATGAACTCAGGATTCTGGCAGCCAGGATCCCCGTGGTAAGGATCACAATGGTCACAATCCCAACAGTGGAAACCAAACGCTCACAATGCTGACGGATCCCTACGGTAAGTATTAGGGTTAGGGTTAGGCACTAGGGGGAGGGTCAGGGTTAAGCTGCAGGAGAAGTCAGACAGGGTTAAAGTTAATGCGAGAAGGATAATGTATACCCAAGGGTATTCGGGCGCTGTGAGGCGAGATGCTCGGCTAAGCGGCAGCCTAGTTTGAGAGGGAAGTCACTCCCAATATAATCACGAAAGAAGAAAAAAGATGGCTGCGCTGCAAGGGGGAAAGAGCAATGATCCACTAAATGTGTACAATTTGATAAATTTATTAAAAACAGATTTATTAAAAGCGCTAACTGATTAAAAAACAGCAATATTCTGTACATTTAAATGTGCCATGTGCATACAAAAAATATATATGAAAAGAGAATTTTTTTACCCAGAATAATGGTTCAGGACATGTATCATAAAGCTCTGTAGGATCCGTTCCAAATATTGCCCTGGAGTGCTAAAAGTCCAGTTATATTCCACTGTGGAGAGTCCCTTTTATATGGTATTTAGAGAGTCCTTTACAAATTCCATATGCCGCTAAAGGATTGAAGATGGAATACAGTGTCCCATGTGCAGTGGGTACCTCATGCAGTGCGGTAATTGGATGGTGCCTCTCTGGGACTCCTCTGGAAAGCTGGAAAGGATTGGTAAGGGCTGGTCCGGATCTAATTGAGAAGAAGTCCTGCTCCAATGTGTAAAAAGCTGACGCGTTTCGCTGCGTATGCCTTGCAGCTTTTTCAAAGGCCTTTCAAAAGGCTTTGAAAAAGCTGCAAGGCATACGCAGCGAAACGCATCAGGTTTTTACCCATTGGAGCAGGACTTCTTCTCAATTAGATCTGGACCAGCCCTTACCAATCCTTTCCAGCTTTCCAGAGGAGTCCCAGAGAGGCACCATCCAATTACCGCACTGCATGAGGTACCCACTGCACATGGGACACTGTATTCCATCTTCAATCCTTTAGCGGCATATGGAATTTGTAAAGGACTCTCTAAATACCATATAAAAGGGACTCTCCACAGTGGAATATAACTGGACTTTTAGCACTCCAGGGCAATATTTGGAACGGATCCTACAGAGCTTTATGATACATGTCCTGAACCAGTATTCTGGGTAAAAAAATTATCTTTTCATATATATTTTTTGTATGCACATGGCACATTTAAATGTACAGAATATTGCTGTTTTTTAATCAGTTAGCGCTTTTAATAAATCTGTTTTTAATAAATTTATCAAATTGTACACATTTAGTGGATCATTGCTCTTTCCCACTTGCAGCGCAGCCATCTTTTTTCTTCTTTCAGGGTTAAAGTTAGGCTACGGAGGAGTGGTTAGGACTAGGGTTAGATTTGAATACTCACCGGGATCTGTCAGCATTCTGACTGTCGGGATTCTGATAGTCAGGATCCTGACTGCCGGCATTTCATACCCAACCGCTATACAGTACTTGTTAGGATATGGTGCGCTCTGTACCTGTCTCCTTCTGTGTATCAATCTATGGGTGCATCCCCTAGTGTTAGACCTCACTCGGAGGTGGAGTCATATGATTCAGTTCCTCTTCCTCCATCTCAGAGAGAGTGCGGAGAGTGTGACACACACACACACACACACACACAGAGACTGAGAGAGAGTCCTGTGTGTACAAGTGTGCAGAGCCGAGACTGGGAGCAGATCTCAGCTACAGATACTCACAGTGTTCCAGGGCATGCATCATCTTCTCTACAGTGGGAGTCAGACTGCAGTCCTCCATGCTTCGCCACCACAGACATCTCCTGATAAGTACCACTACCTAATGCTGTTACCTTGTGTGATATATGGGCTCCTGATTACCGCTATCAGTGTCACATCTGAGTCACCTGTGTACACTAAATAAACCTGCATTACTGTTTAAGTCACAAAGAGTGTGGACTGACGTCACTGCACCAGATAGCCCAGAACACTCTGCCAACAATACTTACCAACTGTCCTAATATAGACATGAAATTCCTTATTTGATGGTTCTGCCCCATTGTCTCGACCGGGTAGTGGGGCAGACGATCACTGTGAGGGTACTGTCCCTCTATTCCGCAGGCTAGAAACTTGGGGGATATGTTCTTTTCACAACACAGCATTGGATCATCTGTATGAATCTTGGACATGTGAGTAACACTGAGGTTACTCAGGATGTCCGGTGAAAACGCACTGCTGGGACCAGTGAAACTGAGTCCGAGGACAGAGCCCTGGCTTCAACATGCCCTGAAAACTGGGCTGACACCTCACAATTTTCTGGTACGCTATCTGTCACTGAGCCCAAACATCAGGAACATGGGAATCATGCTGCGGTTTTTGGATCCCTGCGAGCAACATTAGAATCCGAGGTTTGAAAGGTTTGCAAATGTGCGGTTCAGCTTCTGTGCATGTGCAGGTATTAAAACATTGGAGATTTGCATTAACATCAAATTAATTTACACCTCTGAATCATGCCCACAATTGGGATGAATGTGCAGTGTGACTTAGATGCATGTGCAGTAACAAACCAAATCCCCCCCCCCCAAAAAAAAACCAACAACTCAACTTCAAGAGCATCGGCATTGCGTCTGGCATTGGAAAGTTTTGCAACTGTGCATGTGCAAAATTCCTAAAAAGACCTACAGAGAATCCGTTACATAGAGTGCACTCACAAAGGACCAGCTGCGATCAAGGCAAACAATATCAGAAATGCTGCAAAAAAGTGATGGGTGTTCCTTGGCAGGGTCTGGGAGGTGGCCGGAAATTCTGTGGAAAATTGATGGGTGTTCCTTGGCAGGGACTGGGCTATAAATTCTATGGAAGTGATGGATGTTCCTTGGCAGGGACTGGGAGGTGGTAAAAATTCTATGGAAAAGTGATGGGTGTTCCTTGTCAGGGACTGGGAAAAGTGATGTGTGTTCCTTGGCAGTGATTGGGAGGTGGCCAGAAATGAATGCAAAAATGCTCCGTTCAATTGAAGTTTTATGGGAATGTCGGGGTCAATGCTGATTCCATAGATGCACAGCTACAGACATAGGACTTCATGGTCAGATGGAGACACTGCACCTGCTGGTATATGGATGTATACAAAGAAAGTTTCTAGCACCATTTGCATAAAGTCACAGACAGACGACCACCAATAGATGCTGCTATGTATGATTCTGCATGCAACTCAGGATCAGGCACTACATTAATGTCTCTGAATCTTTTGCTGCAGTTATGTCTGAGTCTTATTCTAAGGTCCTACAAACTGAGATGCCCCTTGCTGTGTCTTGAGATGGTGCATTTCCATCTCGGAGCATCTTTAGATGCACCTTCGGTGTGCCATCAACACTTGCACCAGCCCTATAGCAGGTGCAACTTCTCCTTCTGAGTGTGGCCTCCAGTGTGAGGGTTTTAAGCGTTTTTGGACACAGCCACTTTCAGTGACACGCCAACATCTGCTTAGCCACACCCTAGTTACCACCTAGGTATGTCCACTAAAAATGACAGACCGCGCCACCCAACCCGTATTGCATTTCTGAGTGGTGACAATCAGGACACATGTACAGACTGACAATATCAGCCATTAGTGTGCAACATCGTCAGTGTGTCCATCTCTTAATTAGGCCTGATGTCTCTATTAGGGATGGACATCGATCATCAATGGTTAATAAAAATTGATGGTTTGTAGAGGTGGATTTTTAAAAACATTTTTTACTCAGTGTAAGGGGTACAGAGTTTAGCCCCAGTGGCTCGCTAAGCCCCCTCCTTCCCTAACTGGCATACCACCTGTCACTTAACAAGTCCATCAATGGGTGCAAACCATTGATGGTTCCCTGTCAATGGTTTAATGCCATTGATTTTAATCAACCATTGCTCCATCTACTGTAACCATTGATAATTAACTTACAGATTGCCATCCCTAGTGTCACTATTAATTTGACCTTAAACAAAAGTGTTTTTTTTTTAAAAGCAAATAAAAGCTTTCTGAGGACTAAGCATCTGAGGACATAGCACTACACTACTATCTAATGACAACTTAATTTTTATCCATATTCTTATACATGTGCTTCTGTGACTGATTTTGCTTTTAATGGTCTCCTTTTAGAATCCAACGATGTCTAGAGATCCCAAGTGCAACAGTGCAGAGCAGGTTCCCTTTTTGGAAGAATGGAGGGCACGGAGAGAAAGAATGAGGTTACGCTCCTCTTCATCTAGCTTTGTTGGGAGCAAGTCCATAGAGATCCAGGTAAACCAAGATGTGGATCACCAAACACAAACCAGGTCTTCACATGCTGGCCAAGAACATGGAAAAGATGTTGAAGGATCAAAGGTAACATCAGCTCCCAACAAAATTCAGTCTCTTGGGTCTGCAGATATCGAAGCCCATGATCCAGTAACATCTAAAACCAAAGAGAAAAAGGGGAGCACTCAAAAGAAGCATCGTACTCAAATTGAAAAACGTAAGCTACGGGAGAAAAGACGACCCACTGGAGTAGTAAATATGATTCCATCAGAGGCAAGTGAGGAACTCCTATCATCTCACGGCTGTATGACATTTCTCCAGCTTAAAAAAAAATAATGTAGATGATCGTGAAATGCTTGTTTTCATTCAAGGTTCAAATTTGGGTAGGATACCATTAAGTGATATATTATCATTACTTATCATTACTTATATATTACCATTTATTATACATTTCATTCCTGGAGTACAGGTTTCCACCCAGTTTGGTGGCTCTTCATACATGTGTTACTTGCTGTAAGGAGAGCATTGCATGGAGGGCTCACTAGATTTGATGTATTTCCTGCCCCCATGAAGTAACATTCTGTTATAACAGTGGTTCCCGCCTCCAGTCCTCAAGCACCCCAAAAGGTAATGTTTGAGGATTTCTGTCTGTTGAAGCAGTTTGGAGTATTCATCTCTTAGCAAGATACCTGTAGATTAACTCAACTGTTCATAGTTAAAAAAAAATCCACAAACATGTCCTGTTGAGCACTGGATTTGGGAAGCCCTGTATTACAATAATAACTGTCCAGCATACGTTTAAAACAGTAGAAGCATGCACATTTAAATGTGGGCTGGCCTTACTGTGTAACATAGAGGCCCATAGTATGGGGTAGCCCTGCAGTGATGTGATGCCAACTAGAGATGTGCGGCGGGCACGTTTCGTGTTTTGTGTTTTGGTTTTGAATCTGGATCCCGGCTCGTGTTTTGGATCTGGATAGGTTTTGCCAAAATCACCCTTTCGGGTTTTGGTTTTGGATCTCGATGACTTTTGAAAAAACCATAAAAATAGCTAAAATCACAGAATTTGGGGGTCATTTTGATCCTACGGTATTATTAACCTCAATAACATTAATTTCCACTTGTTTCCAGTCTATTCTGAACACCTCACAATAATGTTTTTAGGCCTAAAAGTTGCACCATGGTGGTACAAACACCTGGCCCATCTAGGAGTGGCACTGCAGTGGCAGACATGATGGCACTTAAAAAAACTAGTCCCCAAACAGCACATCATGCAAAGAAGTAAAAGAGGTGGAATGAGGTAGCTGTATGACTAAGCTAAGCGACACAAGTGTGCGGCACAAACACCTGGCCCATCTAGGAGTGGCACTGCAGTGGCAGACAGGAATGCACTTAAAAAAAACTAGCCCGAAAACAGCACATCATGCAAAGAAGTAAAAGAGGAGCAATGAGGTAGCTGTATGACTAAGCTAAGCGACACAAGTGTGCGGCACAAACACCTGGCCCATCTAGGAGTGGCACTGCAGTTCTACTGCACTAATGGCGGATACCGGACACACGTCTAACACCAACATAGCTGTCAAGGCCTCAGTTATCCGCTTTGCAACAGGATGACTGCTTGCATATTCATCTTCTTCGCAATGGACTCCCGGACAGTCATTTGCTTAGTTGAAGTAGTACAAGTAGTCTTCCGACTTCCCCTCTGGGATGACGATCGACTCCCAGCAGCAACAAAAGCAGCAGCAGCAGTAGGAGGAAGTGGTTCTTGATCTTTCCCTATTTTATCCTCCAAATTTTTGTTCTCCATTATTTTTCTGGCGTTATATAACAAAATGCAGCACAGGCGAGCGTACCTCTATACCACACAGGGCAAACCCTGTAAAAATAATTTGGATTAAATATTAATAACCCCTTTATTTGGAGTAAATAATATACAGCACAGGACAGCATCACTGAACTTATATGGCAGCACCACTGGACTGGACTTATAAGGCAGTACCACTGTACTTATATGGCAGTATCACTGGACTTTTACGGCAGTACCACTGGACATATACAGCAGTATCACTGGACTTATATGGCAGTATCACTGGACTTTTATGGCAGTACCACTGGACAAATCGGCAGTATCACTGGACTTTTATGGCAGTATCACTGGACATATACGGCAGTACCACTGGTCATATACGGCAGTATCACTGGACTTATATACAGCAGTATCACTGGACTTATACGGCAGTATCACTGGACATATACGGCAGTATCACTGGACTTTTATGGCAGTACCACTGGACATATATGGCAGTATCACTGGACTTATATACGGCAGTATCACTGGACTTATACGGCAGTATCACTGGACATATACAGCAGTATCACTGGACTTATACAGCAGTACCCCTGGACATATATACGGCAGTATGACTGGACATATACGGCAGTACCACTGGACATATACGGCAGTATCACTGGACTTATACAGCAGTATCACTGGACTTATACGGCAGTACCACTGGACTGGATTTATATGGCAGTATCACTGTATTTATATGGCAGTACCACTGAACTGGATTTATATGGCAGCATCACTGGATTTATACGGCAGTACCACTGGACTGGATTTATATGGCAGTATCACTGGATTTATACAGCAGTACCACTGGACTGGATTTTTATGGCAGTACCACTGGACTTTATTTATATAGCAGTACCACTGGACATATACGGCAGTATCACTGGACTTATATGGCAGTATCACTGGACTTATACGGCAGTACCACTGGACATACAGTATACAGCAGTATCACTGGACTTATACAGCAGTATCACTGGACTTATACAGCAGTATCGATTTATACGGCAGTACCACTGGACTGGATTTATATGTCAGTATCACTGTATTTATACAGCAGTACCACTGGACTGGATTTATACGACAGTACCACTGGATTTATACGGCAGTACCACTGGACTGGATTTATATGGCAGTATCACTGGACTTATTCGGCAGTACCATTAGACTTATGCAGCACAACTCAGCACCACTGGACTGGACTTATACAGCAGCACTGGACATATGGCAGCAGAGGACACCACCACTGTGACTGGACTGATGCAGCACAAGACACCACCACTGGACTGGACTTATACAACAGCCTGGACATATGTCAGCAGAGGACACCACCACTGTGACTGGACTGATGCAGCACAAGACAGCACTGGAATGACACACATAAGACAGAGCAGGTTGCCACACCATTTTCCCACACAAACAGACACTGAGGATAGAGACACGTCCTCTCTCTACACTCTTCAGGACTTGAGTGAAAATGGCGGCAACGCACGGCTCCTTATATGGAATCCAAAACCCGCGAGAATCCAACAGCGGGATGATGACGTTTTGCCTCGCTCTGGTTTCCGAGTCTGGTGGGAAGTTCGGAGCTGGACTCGAATCCGGGCTTGGGACGTGATGTTCGGTAGGGTTCGGTTCTCAGAGAACCGAACCCGCTCATCTCTAATGCCAACCCCAATTTGGTCATCACAAGCATTGGGGCTCTTCTTGGCAACTTGGGTGTTGGTTGATGACAGGGTATTACTGTATTTGGAAGTACAAGAAGTACAATTGTAGATCTACAAGAACCAGCTTGCCAATAGCTTCCCCTCAATACAATAAAATAGGGGTGGCTATTGTGTTAAATATGCACCTGTTTGCAGAGCTTATTCTGCATATATTCACACAGCACATGCTTCCGACTGAGCGTAGGACTGAAGAGGCATAACTAGGCTATAACCTGGCATTCTCACATAGGCAAAGCTCACTGAGACTACAGAACTGTCGGCTATGCAGAGTTGCATGCAGAGCCAGCCCTAACCAATATGATGCCCTACACAAGATTGTGGCTGGTGCCCCCTAGCACAGCCAGTAGTTCCGCCTCTGACCTTGTACCCGTATCCCAGCACCATCACCCCTCACCCATAGCAGTCCCCATTTTGGTGTTCCTACCCCCTATATTTTAAATAGGAACAGTGTGCACATGCGTAGCCCAAAACGGGGCGTGTTCTTGCTGGGAAGGGGCAAGGCCACACAGTAATAGCCCCAGTTGAAATGACGCCGCACAGTACTGCAACTTTATTCACATTATATCATGCAATAGTGCCTCTTATTCACGTTACATCACACAGTAGTAACACGTTACTCATCACAGTAGCACCCCTTATTCACATTACACCACTCCATATTAATCTTTATTCACATTAGACCACACAGTAGTGCCCTTTCAATACATTACGCCACAAAGTAGTACACCTTATACTTATAATGCCACACATTAGTAATGCTTTTATACACATAATACACATAATACCACACAGTAATGCCCCTTACACATGTGACACACATTATTAATGCCCTTATACACATAATGGTGGTCATTCCGAGTTGTTCGCTCGCTAGCAGTTTTTAGCAGCCGTGCAAACGCTATGCCGCCGCCCACTTGGAGTGTATTTTAGCTTAGCAGAAGTGCGAACGAAAGGATTGCAGAGCGGCTACAAAATAATTTTGTGCAGTTCCAGAGTAGCTTCAGACCTACTCAGCGCTTGCGATCACTTCAGACTGTTAAGTTCCTGTTTTGACGTCATGAACACGCCCTGCTTTCACCCAGCCAGGCCTGCGTTTTTCCTGGCACGCCTGCGTTTTTTCGAACACTCCCTGAAAACGGTCAGTTGACACCCAGAAACACCCTCTTCCTGTCAATCACTGTGTGGCCGGCAGTGCGACTGAAAAGCTTCGCTAGACCTTGTGTGAAACTACATTGTTCGTTGTAATAGTACGACACGCGTGCGCATTGCGCTGCATACGCATGCGCAGAAGTGCAGTTTTTTCACCTGATCGCTGTGCAGCGAATGAAAGCAGCTAGCGATCAACTCGGAATGACCCCCAATGTCACTTACACATATGCCGCACATTAGAAATGCATTTCATATGCAGATAGAGCCGCAGTCACACACAAAATAGAGGCATGCTGCATATCATTTTAATCAGCAGAAGCTGCTTGTGCCCCCCATTTGCCTATGAATAGGGCCGGCTCTGGTTGCATGTATCCAGATATACCTGCAGGCATATCTTTTTCACTTGCTATAGGGTAGGTGCAAATACACTGTTCATAAGCAATAACAAACCATACAGGAGCAGGTGCATCGCAAGATGCGTACAACTCTGAGTGCATTTGCATTTTTTCCACGCACACAGGCCCTCATTCCGAGTTGATCGCTAGCTGCTTTCGTTCGCAGCGCAGCGATCAGGCACTTCTGCGCATGCGTTTGTGGCTCAATGCGCACGCGCGTCGTACTTTCACAAAAGCCAATGCAGTTTTACACAAGGTCTAGCGACGCTTTTCAGTCGCACTGCTGGCCGCAGAGTGATTGACAGAAAGTGGGTGTTTCTGGGTGGTAACTGACTGTTTTCGGGGAGTGTGTGAAAAAACGCAGGCGTGCCAGATAAAAAAGCAGGAGTGGCTGGAAAAACGTAGGCGTGGCTGGGCGAACGCTGGGCGTGTTTGTGACGTCAAAACAGGAACGAAATAGTCTGAAGTGATCGCTAGCTAGGAGTAGGTCTCGAGCTACTCTGAAACTGCACAATCTTTTTCGTTCGCACTTCTGCTAAGCTAAAATACACTCCCAGAGGGCGGCGGCTTAGCGTTTGCACGACTGCTAAAAGCAGCTAGCAAGCGAACAACTCGGAATGAGGGCCACAGTTTTGCAGTCACATATCCTGTACCTATTCTACTTCCATCTCTGCCCCAACCCCCCTACAGCCTGACTCTACTGGGTCTATTTGTGACTTCTCCCTCACTAATTCTGTAAAAAAGAATTCTTGGTTTCCACTATCTCATGATTCATCATATACTCTCTGAATGAACTCATCATGCACAGGAGCATGCGTCATCACCTGTTTTAATAAAACCAGTCCCCTCTTTTCCAGAGAATACACCCAAACGCAGGGCTGCGCCAGCGTGTACAGGATAGAAAGTTGCACCTGGAAGTTACATGGATCTGCCATCCTCTCCAGTATTGTTTACCATAGGTGTGCGATCTCACATGCCTGATGCAGCGATCGCCGAGCAAGCTGATTACTGTCCTCTCTGCGCTGCACCCTGTCAGGACTGTATTACTGACCGGACGCTTGGGTTAATCAAGGGTGCCACTGCCATCGGCTTTCAAACTCCCGGCTCCACCTCCATGTACAAAAACAGCGTGATGTGATTACGTCATGCTGCTCGCACGCCCACCCGCCACACGTCCACCTCTCTCCTTCTATGCTATGCCAACGCCAGCCACTGATGAGGAGCAGCATGCAGCCAGTGTTCCTCTTAGGAAGACAAATTCAATACTGGCAGGCGATCGGCAGCAACATTGACACGTCACTCGTTTTTCCAGCAGCAGCAGCAGCAGTAACTAGTCTGCGACTGTCAGTGTCAGTGAGTGACTGACTTGTAAGTAAGCTGCTGCAGCTTGCAGAGGAAAGAGAGGAAGAGCCAGACCAGGCTGAGGAGGAGCACTGTAATTGCAGTGAGTGCCATCAGGGGTGTTTATTTGGTGCACACCACAACATCTGACAATGTATCTGCTTTATTAGGATTGGTGCAAGGGTGGATATTTTATATTGCGTTGACCGTCAATAGATGGTGCTAGACACGCCCAAAAGGTGGTGCTAGACACACCCCTCCGACGGTGCACCCCCTAATAAAATGTACTGCGCACGCCTATGTTGTTTACTGATACAGCTAAACCTGAATCTTACAGCCTAGCACTCCCTAACCTGCAAACCCTATCACCACCACCTCTCAGAGGGGAGATGCAGGTGACCACTAGGTGGGTTCTGGTGAATTGCATTTTTATACATATACATAGAAAGGGCAGTGGCGTATTTATAATGAGTGCAGTGCATGCGGTGCACATGGGCCCCCGGGGGTCCAGGTAGGCTCACACTGCACACCCTGCACCCATTTTTTTTTTTTTACAATTCTTACCTTTCAGAGTTCCGTGTTGGCAGCAGCAGCAATGCAGGAATCACCAGAAAAATGGCACAATGCAGCACCATTTTCTCTGAGACCTGCGCCTGCACACTAGACTCTGGAACAGCGCCGGGGTCCCCTAGTGGCCCTAGTGCCCAGATTCTACAGCACAGCCGGCAAGAGAGGAGGATCCTGCACACAGGCCTCTTTCTCTCTAGACCCCTGGGAAAACGGACAACACTCAAGGACTTTTAATGTGGTTCACAATATACTTTCTGCAGCAGGGTACACTGGGTTCCACAGAGATAACATCGGGGTGTAGAGTAGGATCTTGATCCGAGGCACCAACAGGCTAAAAGCTTTGACTGTTCCCAAGATGCTCAGCTCCACCTCCTCTATAACCCCGCCTCCGTGCACAGAAGCTCAGTTTGTAAGTTGGTGCCCTGCAGGCAGGACACTAGCAGGCAGGGTGAAAAGAGCTTTTAAAAGAAGATAGAAGACTTCAAGGGCTGCAGCATAGGTACTCACAGTGCTAGATGTCATTTTGACATCTCATGCTGCAGCTCCATCACCTCTCCCTGCGGCGCTGTATACTCCCGCGTCCCTGGTTGCTGGGTACTTACAGCGGAGGGCTCCGATTCTTCTGGTCAGGCACACACACTCACCGCAACTCTCCGGGATCGCTTGGCCACATCAAGGTAGGTGGTAAGAGGGACCCCCAGGCGGGACCAGCTGTAAATTGCAATCCGGCGTGGTCTTTAGGAGGTGTGCCGCGCACGCTGGCGTGGACACTGTGTTGGTACAGGGACCCCACTAGACCACCAGGGCAAGGGCACAGGTTGTGAAGTCCGGCAAGGGGATAAGGCTCTGACCTGTAGCCCCTCCCCCAGGGCGCCATTTAGAGTAAATGCTCCTGCCCTGGAGCTGCATCTCTCTCTCTCCCTCACTCCCTGTCAGCGTTTGGCGCCATTACACATGCTGAGCTGATTCTGGGACTGCAAAGTCTCCTCTGTAAAGCCGCCTGTATCATCAGCGCTGTTCATTTTACAGGACACTTAAGTATTCTACATGTCTTTTGACAGTGTTAGTTAAGAAACAGTGCATTACTACAGGGCTATTTAGTACAAGTACCCTGTGATATACATCCAGTCTTTACTGTGCATTGTTATATCTATATAGCTTTACTTAGTGGTACATAGTATTGCTAGTCCAGTGCAGTTTTATTGTTTGTCATAATTGCTGCATTGTACATGTGACTGTGTGTGTGCATATAGCTGCTGTGTGATATCTACTTCGTGTATCTCACACATACTGCTATCCCTACATACTGTACCCTGAGGGGGGCTAAGTGCGTCAGGGTTATTAGTTGATATAGGTATTTTCACAGGATATACTTATTTAGTATTTTTCTCTGTGATTTTCAGTCACCATATACCTCCTGAATCCTCTCTTTGTGCTGTCACACTGCACAGGGGGTTCTTGGTTAGGTATTATATCTGCTGACGTTGTACTGTGTCGCCCGTGGTTTACGCTTTCATATCATGTCAGCTACAAGGGGTTATGGTTCTGTGGTTCTCCAACATCCAACAAATCACCGCCCTAAGCAAAAGGACACAGCAAAATATTGAGGAACCCGTTTGGACGTTCAATTACATCAATAATTTCCAAGGGACTTCACCTCTAGCGGCATGGGTAAAGTTGGATGTTTAGACTGCGCAGTCAGTCTCTTTTCATAACTGTTCATCTGCTTATCCAGTTCACCTAATAGGAACGGACTGCTTATCAGAGGCAATTCAAAATTGAGACCCATTTTAACATTTTAGTTCATGAGCTGTGTATATTTGTTTTAACAGGCTTAAGATTGCCATTATATTAAATAGAAAGTTTTATCACTCAATCCCTATGTGTTAGTAATTTAATCAGCGCTGCTACTGTTTGTTTGGGGTTATGGTTCTGTGGCTGACCCCGCAATACGCGGTGGTGATGCCACAGATGCATTAGAGGAAAATATAGCAGCGGAGGGTTCAGGTTTTGGGGGTTCCTTACACCCCAATCAGTCTGTAGCAACGGGGGCACATCACGACACCCGCCTTGGGCTACTTTCTCTAATTTACTGACTACGCTGGTAATTAGACTTACGCCCCCTATGGGACCTCACGTGCCTTTTCAGCCACATATCGTCCCTGCGGTTAATCCGCCATGGGCAGATCTCCTGTCCACACAGTTACAACAATTGAATCACTCATTGACTAAACAAAAATCTAACCCTGGCCCGCCTAAGACCAAGGGGTCCTCTAAGCAGGCCATTACTTCCTCACAATCCACTCATGTTTCAGATACTTCATCCAATGAGGATGGCGTGTTTACTAACCCCTCAGACACTGATCCAGATGCTTCTGATGGGGAGTCTGTTTCACTGGTAGATATTCCTGACCTATTAGAGGCTATCAGGCTGATTCTTCAAATTGATGATGACCCAGAACCTGTTGTTGTCTCCAAGAAACCTGACAGATTCAAATGTCAGAAGGTTACCAAATTAATTTTGCCTCATGCTGACCATTTGGTTGATATACGTCAGGAATCCTGGGAGAATCCAGGAAAGAAATTCACACCTCACAAGAAGATACTAGCTCGCTACCCCCTCCTTGTGGAGTTAAGTAAAAATTGGGAAATGCCAATACTTGGATTCGCAAGTCGCTTGGCTGGTGGTGTCCTCTACTCTGCCTGTCACTACCGTTACTTCTCTGAAGGAACCAACGGATAAGCGTGTGGAGGGTTGCTTAAAGTCTATTTATACCCTTGCGGGAGCTGTGCATCGGCCCTCTATTGCGGCTACTTGGGCTGCAGAAGCTATTGAAGCGTGGGCTCAGGAGGTGGAAGCAGAGCTGCCGTCCAATTTTTCTGATAATGCTAGACAATGTCTTTCGTATATTGTCACAGCCTCTCATTACATTAAGGAGGCGGCTTCTGATGCCAGTGTTCTGGCGGCCAAGGATTCTACTATGTCCATTCTGGCTCGCCGGATTCTCTGGTTACGGTCCTTGTTTGTGGATCTGGACTCTAAGAAAACCTTGGAGGTGCTCCCCTTTAAGGGGAACATCCTTTTTGGTGAAGATCTCAACAAGATTGTTGCTGATTTAGCTTCCGCTAAGACGGCCTGTCTACCTATTACTGCTCCTTCGGCTCCGAAGGTTAAGAGTACTTTCTTTCGTTCCTTTCGACCTCCAGGTAAAGCAAAGGGTCAGGCGCACCCGAAACAGGCTCGCACTTCCAAAACCAATAAGCCCAAACCTAAACGTGCCTGGGCTGCCCGTCAGCCTGCTTCCAAATCAGACAAGCCTGCTGCATGATGGGGCGGGCCTCCCCCTGGTGGATTCCAGGGTGGGAGGCCGACTTCTATGGTTTACTCAAGTATGGTTGAAGACCACTTTAGACGCCTGGGTAAGGGAAGTCGTCACTCACAGATACGCCATATCCTTCAAGAAACGTCTCCCTCATCAATTTTGCCTGGCAAACATCCCTTCAGATCAGGTAAAGGAAAAAACTCTTCATTTGGTGGTACAGTCCCTCCTGGACACAGGAGTGGTAGTGCCGGTGCCTCTGGATCAAAGAGGCAGGGGGTACTATTCACCGCTGTTCCTAGTCCCGAAACTGAATGGTTCCTTCCGGCCCATTCTCAACCTCAATTCTTTGAACAAATTTGTGAGGGTCTCCAAGTTTCGTATGGAAACTCTTCGCTCCATTGTTCTGGCTTTGGAGCCCGGGGACTATATGGTCTCCCTGGATATACAGGATGCTTACCTCCATATTCCTATTACCATGTCGCATCAGCAATACCTGCGATTTGCTATTGGCAACCTACATTATCAATTCCGGGCCTTCCCTTTTGGATTGATCATGGTTCTGTGAGTCTTCACCAAAGTCATGGCGGTGATGACAGCCTTGCTTCGCCGTCAGGGTGTCAGGATCCTACCATATCTTGACGACTTGTTGATCCTGGCAAATTCCCCAGAAGTTCTCCTCCATCATCTGGATCTGACAGTCCAGTTTCTGCAAGTCCACGGGTGGCTCATCAACTGGAAGAAATCTTCCCTGGTCCCTGCTTAGAGCATGGTGCACCTGGGGGCATTGTTGGACACTTACAACCAGCGGTTGTACTTGTCACAGGAGAAGGTCCTGAACCTTCAGGACAGGATTCGATGCTTACACTCTCACCCGCGAGTGTCGTTTCAAGTTCCATGGAACTTTTGGCTGCCTCATGGTGTCAGCTTTCGACTTGGTAGAGTATGCTCAATTTCATTCCCGCCCTCTTCAGAAGATGATTCTTGCCAAGTGGGACGGCCTGCCTCACCGGAACAGGTCTCAAATGATCTCCTTGTCTCAAGAGGTTCGTCTGGCACTGAGCTGGTGGCTACAGGACCAACGATTGAGCAGGGGTCATCCCTTCTGGATCTCCAACTGGGTCCTCCTGACAACGGATGCCAGTCTGAGGGGTTGGGGCGCGGTGTTGGAGCAACATTCTCTTTAGGGTTGGTGGACCAGGGAGGAGTCTCTCCTCCGGATAAACATTCTGGAATTGCGGGCGGTGTTCAATGCTCTGAACCTGGCCCAGCATCTGATGCAGAACAGGCCTGTTCAAGTACAGTTGGACAACGCCACCACGGTGGCATACATAAATCATCCAGGCGGCACTTGAAGCCGCATGGCAATGAAGGAAGTGTCCAGGATTCTTCAGTGGGCGGAACGCCATCTGCCAGCCATATTGACAGTGTTCATTCCGGGGGTCCTCAACTGGGAAGCGGACTTCCTCAGTCATCAGGACGTTCACGCCGGAGAGTGGAGCCTCCATCCAGAAGTATTTCAACTCCTAGTGGACAAGTGGGGCCTACCAGACGTAGACAAGATGGCGTCTCGACACAATCACAAGGTACCGGTCTGCGGCGCAAGGACAAGGGATCCTCAAATAGCGCTCGTGGATGCACTGGCAATTCCATGGAACTTTTGGCTGCCGTATGTGTTCCCTCCGGTGTCACTCCTGCCCAGAGTAATAAGGAAGTTCAAGCAAGAAGGAGGGATCCTACTTATGATCGCTCCAGCGTGGCCCAGACGGCATTGGTTCTCAGACCTACAGGGTCTCTCGTTAGAGCGTCCTCTTCTACTTCCACAACGTCCCGACCTCCTCGTTCAGGGCCCTTGTGTATACCAGGATTTGACCTGGCTGGCTTTGACGGCATGGCTCTTGAAGCTTCAGTTCTGAGGGCCAAAGGATTTTCTGTGGCAGTCATTCAAACTATGTTGAAGGCCCGTAAACCGGCTTCTGCTCGGATTTATCATAGGGTCTGGAATTCTTACTTTGCTTGGTGCGCATCTAACAATCATGACATTTACAAGTTTAGTACAGCCAAGCTGTTGGCTTTCCTGCAACAGGGCCTGGACTTAGGCCTTCGTCTGGCCTCCCTGAAGGTTCATATTTCGGCCTTGTCGGTATGATTTCAGAGAAAAATTGTGACTCTGCCTGATGTTCATACATTCACTCAGGGTGTTCTACGGATTCAACCTCCCTATGTCCCACCTGTGGCTCCTTGGGATTTGTTGGTGCTTCTGGAGGCCTTGTAAGAGTCTCCATTTGAACCTCTTGAGTCTGTGGACCTTAAGAGGCTTACTCTTAAAGTCTTGTTTCTGCTGGCTATTGCCTCTGCTAGATGGGTTTCAGACTTGGGTGCCTTATCCTGTTGGTCACCTTTTCTGAATTTTCATCGTGACCAGGCGGTTCTTAGGACACGGCCTGGTTATCTACCTAAGGTCAGGTGGTGTATTCTTTCCACCTTAACCAAGAGATTGTGGTTCCAGCCTTTATCTCTACTGACTTGTACTCCAAAGAGCGGTCTTTGGATGTGGTACGTGCTCTCCGTATCTATGTGAAGAGGACAGCTACCGTTAGGAAGTCTGATTCTCTCTTTGTACTTTTTGGTTTTCACAAACGTGGCTGGCCTGTGAATAAGCAGGCCTTGGCCAGATGGATTAGAATGGTGATTGCACAAGCTTATGTACAGGCTGCTCTTCCAGCTCCTTATACCATCAAAGCCCATTCTACTCGGTCTGTTGGACCTTTTTGGGCAGCCCGCCGTGGTGCAACCCTTGAGCAATTGTGCAAGGCGGCTACGTGGTCCTCGGTGAACACGTTCATTAGGTTCTATGCCTTTGATACTTCCGTCTCCCAGGATGCTTCCTTTGGACGCCGGGTTCTTGTGCCCGCTACAGTGCTTCCCACCCCATGAGGAACTGCTTTAGGACATCCCCGATGTTATCCCTGTGGAACCCAGTGTACCCCGCTGCAGAAAAGGAGATTTATGGTAAGAACTTACCGTTGTTAAATCTCTTTCTGCAAGGTACACTGGGTTCCACAGGGCGCCCACCTTGACGCACTTAGCTTCTTTGGGTTTGTATGGCTTTAGCCGCTGATACCTTCTCCTGTCGTGACTATGTTGGGTACGTGGCTACTAACGGTTGTCGTCTCTTTTACCTGCTACTGCATTGGACTGGTTAACAAAACTGAGCTCTTGTGCATGGAGGCGGGGTTATAGAGGAGGCGGTGCTGAGCATCTTGGGAACAGTCAAAGCTTTTAGCCTGTTGGTGCCTTGGGTCAAGATCCTACTCTACACCCCGATGTTATCCCTGTGGAACCCAGTGTACCTCGCAAAAAGAGATTTAACAAAGGTAAGTTCTTACCATAAATCTCCTTTTCACTTTCAAATCCTTGAGTGACGACCATTCTTTCTGCCCACGTATACACGCTAGCTGGCATGCTAGGAATTGTATAGGTCACTGAAGCCAATTTCACATTTTTTGCTGAGTGCCGAGATACAATATTTTTTTTACAAGTGCAAATCACCCATCGGACTGTAAGATCTGTACTGTCTGTGGTCCCACAGAAGCCCCGATGGGTTACTTACCTAAAAGTTGTTTCCTTGTTTTCCCTCGTAATTGGCATGGTTCCCCTTACAAGCGGCAGCAGCATTACAGCGACACTGCTGGGTGCTGCTTGCTGCTGGAGAGGCGGGATCCAGGGGCATGGAGGAGGCGCATCAGGGCTATGAGGAGTGGCTGTGGTGGAGCCATAGTTACATCCACCTCCTATGTGCCTTTCCATGACTCTATGTTACACTTGTCAACACGGAGAAAGCGCTGAGACACTATGTGGTACAGCCTGATAGCGGTGACTGCACTAGACTAGACCTGCAGCAGCTGCCAGAGCAGTGTAAAAGGAGGAGGCTGCATACATAGACATCCTTCAGTTTGTGTTAGATGAATTCTGTGGCGCCTTCCAGGGGTGCCTAATAGTAGAGCTAGACCAAGGCTCCTCACTCCATTATTCCTGAATGCAGGGCCAAAACTAGGATTTTCAGCACCTTGGGCAAATACAATACAAGAATTTTTTCTCACATAAGCGCAGACACATACATAGCCTCTTAGTCTTTTATCCTGCTTCAGTAGAGGAAAGGCTGACACAACACTTGAGCTCCGATATGTTGGGAGATTCTCCGGCTGCAATGATCTCTTTAAAATGCCAGAGCCGTTTTGTAAGATGTCATCAGAAATGATGTTGGATCTCAAAAAGAAAGAGATTTCATAGTGCAATAATGCAAAGACCAGTTAAAAACCAGAATATTTAATTGCACTCACAATTTAGAAAACAGATAACAGCATATAACCATATCATATGGTAAACGTGATCACTGAGCCTGGGAATTCTGCAGCTAGCATGGAAACTTCTAAGTGGAACAAATCCGGACTATTCCACAGAAGGATAACATTTGCAGCTCACCCGACCAGTACCACTTGTAACAGCTCACAACGCCTAAAGCTTTTCGGACATCCAGGTCCTTCCTCAGAGGCATGCCTGCAGAATTCCCAGGCTCAGTGATCACGTTTACCATATGATATGGTTATATGCTGTTATCTGTTTTCTAAATTGTGAGTGCAATTAAATATTCTGGTTTTTAACTGGTCTTTGCATTATTGCACTATGAAATCTCTTTCTTTTTGAGATCCAACATCATTTCTGATGACATCTTACAAAACGGCTCTGGCATTTTAAAGAGATCATTGCAGCCGGAGAATCTCCCAACATATCGGAGCTCAAGTGTTGTGTCAGCCTTTCCTCTACTGAAGCAGGATAAAAGACTAAGAGGCTATGTATGTGTCTGCGCTTATGTGAGAAAAAATTCTTGTATTGTATTTCTACCATTGGGATTGTTGTGAAGAATCCCTTCTTTTTCTCATAGCTGCATCACCATCTTGCGCAATTAGGAAAATCAATTATTTGTTTAGCACCTTGGGCAAGGCAGTAATTTGGAGGCCCCCCCCAAAAAAAAAAATAAAAAAAATAAAAATACATAAATAAATATATAAATAAAAAAACATTAACATTTAAAAATACATGAAAAATAAATAAAGCAAATCAAACTACGCCACACAGTAGAGCAACCTTATTCTCATAACACTACACAGTAGTACAAATCATTAACATTAGGCCACCCCACAGGGAAGAGAGGGTGAGAGAGTGAATGAGAGAGAGATGGGCAAGGGGAAAGAGGGAGAGATGGTAGACAGGTGTGAGAGACAGAGATAGAGGAGAGGGGGAGAGAGGGGTGAGGGAGAGAGACAGAAGAGAGGGGGCAGAGAGAAGAGAAGGAGAGAGGGGTGAAGGAGAGAGATAGAGGAGAGGGGGAGAAAGAGGTGAGGGAGAGTGATAGAAAAGAGGGAGACAGAGAGAGGAGAAATAGAGAGGGTGAGGGTGAGGGAGAGAGATAGAGGAGAGGGGGCGAGAGAGGTGAGGGAGAAAGAGAGATAGAAGAGAGGGGGACAGAGAGAGGAGGAGAGAGGAGTGAGGGAGAGAGATAGAGGAGAGCGGGGAGAGAGGTGAGAGCTGAGAGATAGGGACAGAAAAGGGAGAAGGCGAGAGATAGAGGAGAGGGGGAGAGAGAGGAGAAGGAGAGAGGGGTGAGGGAGAGAGATAAAGGAGAGGGGGGGGGAGAGGTGAGGGAGAGAGATAGAAGAGATGGGAACAGAGAGAGGAGAGATGGGAGAGTAATAAATAAAAAATAAAGCAATTTTATATAAGAATTTAATTAGAATGAAAAAGATACACTGTCACTTACCACTGTCTCTGCCAATGATGATGGAAGCTGCAGCCAGTCAGTGTCACTTGAGTCTTCTTTTTTTCTTTATTGTTGCTGCCTTATGGTTCCTCCTGACGTCAAATTCTATGTTTCTATGTCTGCAGTCAGTGCCTGCAGCTGCTGTGCGGCGCAGGTAGTGCTGCAGATAACTGTTTGTTCGCCTCCTCCTACATCCCTGCTCTTTCTAGGTGTCCTTAGCGGCATGGGGGCTAGGAGAGAAGGGAAAGGCCGGTGCAGGTGAAGGATAATGACGACAGTGCAGTACAGACCATGTGACGTGGTTACCAGGTGGGGGGCAGTGAGCGTGTGTTACGCTGTCCTGTTTTTCGGGATTTTTCGCCTAGATGAGCAACGCCGGATGCTTGACTGGTGCACTCAGTTTGTACATCACATGTAGGCGCCGCAGCCTGCACCTGTTGGAACGAAGTCTTGTGGGGCCAAGCCGGATTTCATGGTGCCCTGCTTGGCGCCCTCTCAAATCCAGCACCCAGCCATGTGACCCCTTAGCCCCCCACCCCCCTTATTCTTTACCCACTGTTATTCCCCTCACACTACCACTCTGACAGCATACTTCACCCACAGAAATACCCCGTCACTGCCCCATAACCTGATACTGGTTGCTGCTCATGGCTTTCTTGACTAAATCCCTCTCTACTGCCTGGGGGCTCATCTCCTCCTCTAGGGATCAGGTTCCAGACTGTGCATATGAATTATACACTATACCAAGGGCGTAACTAGAACTTTATGGGCCCATTGCAAAATCTTGAAAGCCGCTCAACCACTACCGTTGTCATTCTCATTAAAATGCCCCTTAGGGGAGCAGGAGAGAAAGAGTGAGGGAAGGGTGAGACAAAAAAGGTGTCAGGGGGAGAGAGAGAGAGAGAAAGAGAGAGGGGGGGTCAGGTAGAGAGAGTGGATTTCATGGAAAATGAGAGAAAGAGAGAGAGTGGGTGTCAGGGAGAAAGAGAGAATTGGATGAGGGGGCAGAGATAGAGGGCATCAGTGAGAGGGTGTCAGAGAGTGAAGGGGGAGGAAAAAGAGAGGGAGTGTGAGAGAGAGAGAGAGAGAGAGAGAGAGAGAGAGCGTCAGGGAGGGAGAGAGAAAGAGGAGAGCAAGAGAGAGTAAGAGAGTGTCAGGGAGAGAAAGAGGGAGAGACAAAGGAGAGATAGAATGAGAAAGAAAGAGGGTGTCAGGGAGAGAGAAAGAGTCAGGGAGAGAGAGAAAGAGAGTAACAAGGAGAGGGCTAGAGGGAGAGAGAAAGACAGTATCAGTGAGAGAGAGAGAGACAGTGTCAGGGAGAGAGGGACAGCATCGGGGGGGAGAGAGAGGAAGAGAGATGGTCAGGGAGAAAGTGTCAGAGAGAGGGAGAGAGAGACAGAAAGGTTAGGTTTCGGCACCTCAGGGGAGGGCTAGGGTTAGGCTGCAGAGGAGGGAGAAATAGGGATAGGCTGCGGGAAGGGAGGTTAGGTTTAGGCACCACCGAGGAGGGAGGGTTAGGCTACCGGGGGGCTGGTGGTGGTTAGGGGTAGGGTTAGGCTGCGGGAAGGGAGGTTTAGGGTTAGAGAGGTAGTATGGGTGGGTAAGTATGCTTACTGAACCACTGTCGGGATTCTCACCATCGGGATGTTGCTGTCGGTCTCCTGACCACCAGCAATCCGAATGATGGGCATGCATATGAATTCCTTACCGGGCACCTGCTTCAAGCTTTACCATTCATACTGAGCACTGCTAGGCTAGACAGCTAAAAAAATTTATTTCCAGGACTAGAGATACAGTATCTGCAGTCAACCAAGATGCCCTTCCAAACAAGCTGCCCTTCAGAAATGATGAATATTAAGCCCACTCCACTATCCACCCCTCCCCTGTGTATTAAACGCCCCCTACCACCCTGGAAGTCATGTACCAGGGCCTCTTCATTCAGCTCAATGCCCCCTTCTACAGTTTACTGTTCTCCCATCCCCTACCATCTGTGCAGTAAAGGAGTAATTAGCAGAAATTGCGGAAGGTAGAACATCCCCTAGCACACACGGGACATGAAAGCTGCAGCTTATAGCACTGCCCACCCCTACTGCTAGAGGATGGGTAGGGGCCCCAGTGCATTGCTTTGCTCAGAGGCCTACACTGCTGTTAAGACAGCCCTGGGTGCAAGGGAAGCAGCGGGCCCTCAAAGCAGCCTGCGCCCCATAGCAATGGCACCCCTGGCACCCACGGTAGTTACGTCACTGCATTATACATAATATTAGGGACATGCGGTGAGCTAAATGGCTCAGGAGGCACTGTTTAGCACCAGAGCCAGATTTACACACAATATATGAGCCAAAGGGTTCATCTGGGCATTATACACAGTTGCAGCAGTATAAACTCCTGGAAATTTGGTGAGTTTTGATCAGAGATGTGCGGAAAAGATATTCAGGTGAGGCACTGCCTCCCCTGCCATAGACTTTTTACTCCAGAGTCTTGGCTATAAAAATGATTAGAATAATACAAAGAAGATATTTCAAACATATTGGGGTAAATTTACTAAGGTGGGAGATTTTTAGAACTGGTGATGTTGCCCTTAGCAACCAATCAGATTGTATCTATTATCTTCTAGAAGCAGCTAGACAAATGTTAAGTAGAATCTGATTGGTTGCTATGGGCAACATCACCAGTTCTAAAAAACTCCCACCTTAGTAAATTTACCCCACTCTTTGTATTTTTCATATACTTTATACAGTCAAAACTCTGGCACAAACGTTAGTATGACAGGAAAGGATCTGCCTCACCTGCCTCACCCCACCGCACATCATATGTTACTTTATACTGCACAGGACGATGGTGTATAATCTACAGTGCATTGCTGTTATTCTGGTGCATTAGCACTAGCAGTATTTACTATATATATTTAGCCAGGTGCCCAGATCATGCTCTCATTAATGGTTAGGCAAACCAATGTGGTAGCTGGCCACACCCCCTCTGGAGACTAGCCACACCCGTAAACATGGGCATTTACCACGGCATTCAAGAGTGGGTCCTTCATGGCCCAATCTGTAACTGTACAATCACCCTCTTAATCTTAGCTTAGTTGTGTTCCACTCCCACAAATATTAAAATGTTCTTAGATGTTAAAAAGTCTTCACATGCTATTTAATGTAGTAAAACGAATTCACTGTACATGACCATATTACCCCATACACTTCATAGCATACACCTGGTAAATGTAGGTATTTATATAGAGGACCTGTTGCTGTTAGTAAATAACTTCTGTTGTTACTCTACAGGACCCTGATGAGAATGAAGATGCTACTACCAATAATGGTCCTAAAGAGCAAGAAGCTGTAAGCCAGGTAAGAGACCATGTCATGAGCCATCTCCAGTGAGGAAGAATAGACTTCTTCTTCATCACCCTACACTTCCCTATAGCATCGTGTTACTAGGTTTTGTCCATATTTAATGTTGCCCTATACCAATACCAAGCCTTCACTTCATTAGAAACACCACTGAGACACAAAACTTTAATTATAGTAGAGAGGTTCTGTCCCTGAGGAACTTTTCAGGTCTGGTGTTCTGTTTTTTAGTGTATGATTTGATCTGTACAGTACGTTATAAGGATATCACGGTACAAATCACCAAAGTCTTAATAAAACCTGGGTCACAGACCTGCAACTAATTCATGAGCCCAGCTGAGCTTCTTAAGGCATGAAGGGGCCACATTTGCTGACACACAGGTCTATTCAATGCATGTCGGATCCTGTCTGAGGGAGAGAATCCGACAGTGCAGTATTCAATTTGCGGGCACATCCGACTGGTTTTGCCCATTTTCGACAATGCCACTCTGACTTTTTTTAAAGTCAGATTCACATTGAGGAAAACGGGCCAAAGCCTGTCGGATTTGGCCACAAATCCGACAAAACACGTAGATCCGCGGCTAAGGCGCCAATCCACGTGTTTTCCAACAAGTCAGAAAAACGGCAGCACCATTGAATATGTCGAATTCTGATTCGACCAAAAAAGGTCGAAAACTGCCGTCTTTACGACTAGACTGCAATTCCAACATGCATTATATAGACCTGATAGTAATGTTAAAACCACTTCCATATGCAAGTTTTATAATGTGGGGGAGATGGGCAGGGATGGAGGAATCAATGTCCTTCGTCATCACTGTCTTGCAAAAGTGCTATATATTATGTCTTCATCCCAAAGTCTATGTAAATGAAACCAAACGTAACACATTAAAAATAACAAAATATATAGCAAAAAAGTAATAAAAAAACAAAATATTGTATCATAATCTTTTCGCTATGTGCCGAACTAAGTGGGGTATGAGATGCCCACACACTCACTTTACTCACGTGTACTCGCTGCGTTGGCACTTGTAGCCACATAAGCACGTGCCTAGGGGGCGACACCTGAAGTGGGCAGGACAGCAGTCCGCAAACTCCCGCAGTTATATTCATCTTAACTCAGTGGTGCAAGTAGAAAAAATGTCTAACGGGTACTGTGCGCGCGCAGTATAAAATGGGTGTGGTCAAATGCCACATAGGGCGTGGCCAATGAAAATGGGGGCGTGATACACATACGGGGGGAGGGGCAGATACACATATGACCCCAATAGTGCCAGATACAAGTTGCCCCACAGTGCCAGATATACATTGCCCCACAGTGCCAGATACACATTGCCCCACAGTGCCAGATACACATTGCTACACAGTGCCAGATATACATTGTCCCACAGTGCCAGATATACATTGCCTCACTGTGCCAGATACACAAATGCCCCCAGAGTGCCAGATACAAATTGCTTCACAGTGCCAGATACACATTGCCCCACAGTGCCAGATATACATTGCCCCACAGTGCCAGATACACATTGCCCCACAGTGCCAGATATACATTGCCCCACAGTGCCAGATACACATTGCCCCACAGTTCCAGATACACATTGCCAGATATACATTGCCCCACAGTGCCAGATATACATTGCTTCACTGTGCCAGATACACAAATGCCCCACAGTGCCAGATACAAAAATGCCCCCAGTCTGTCAGATATACATTGCCCCCCAGTGCCAGATACAGAAATGCACCCACAGTGCCAGATATGCCCCCAGTGCCAGATACAGAAATGCCCCCAGTGCCAGATACACATGTCCCCCCAGTGCCAGATATGCCCCCAGTGCCAGATACAGAAATTCCCCCAGTGCCAGATACACATGTCCCCCCAGTGCCAGATACACATGTCCCCCCAGTGCCAGATATGCCCTCAGTGTCAGATATGCCCCAGTGCCAGATACACATGTCCCCCCATTGCCAGATATGCCCCCAGTGCCAGATATCCCCCATTGCCAGATATGCCCCCAGTGCCAGATATGCCCCCAGTGTCAGATATGCCCATCAGTGCCAGATATACATGCCCCCCATTGCCAGATATGCCCCCAGTGCTACATATACATGCCCCCCAGTGCCAGATACACATATTTCCGCAGTGCCGCATATGCCCCCAGTGCCAGATATGCCCCCCAGTGCCAGATTTGCCCCCAGTGCCAGATACACATGTCCCCCCTTTGCCAGATATGCCCCCAGTGCCAGATATGCCCTCGGTGCCAGGTATACATGCCCCCATTGCCAGATATGCCCTCAGTGCCAGATACACATGTCCCCCCTTTGCCAGATATGCCCCCAGTGCCAGATATGCCCCCAGTGCCATGTATACATGCCCCCAGTGCCAGATACACATGTCCCCCCTTTGCCAGATATGCCCCCAGTGCCAGGTATACATGCCCCCATTGCCAGATATACATGCCCCCAGTGCCAGGTATGCGCTCCCCTGCTCACCGCTGCTGTCTTGTGTGTGAGGGGAGGCGTCCTCAGTGTCCGGTGGGCGGCGGGTGCGGCTGTGTCTGTTCAATTCAGCGCCGATCCGTGAGCCAATCAAAGCTCTGATTGGCTCACGGGCAGCGCTGAATTAAACGAAGACACTGAGGGGCAGGAGATGCGCAGGCTGCGCTCTCCTCCCCTCACATCAGCGGCAGTGCGGCGGTGAACGTCGGGAAGAGGCGGTGAGCAGCGGAGGGAGGGAGCGGCGAGGTGCGGCGGACCGTCGGTGTGGGTACGGCGTACCCACGGCTAAATTCTTAAGGGTACGCCGTACCCACCCGTACCCGCACACTTGCACCACTGTCTTAACTACTGTCTGCTCCGCTGCAGTGATCAGCAGGGTGCAGGAATGTACAGTGTCTGGGTAGCTGGCAGACGCTTTTTCTTTGTCTTCTGGTGCCGGCTCCTCTGCTGTCAGAGCAGCACTGCGGCGCAGCATGCGTGGCGTGCTGTGTCGCATTAAACAATAAAATCTTTATTCTAGAAGTGTGTTACTGCTGTGGTCACATTATTTGCTGCAAAAATAGAAAAAGGAAAAGGTACAAAATGTATATTGTTATATAATAACAATAACTGTTAAAGTACTAATGAAATTTCATTTGTCAGTGTGTTGGCTGATGACAATAAACTTTGAACTCAATGTGCAGTAGCAGCTGCTGCCCCTGGGCTGCACCGCCGAGCACACGTTGCAGGGGGCAGCTGGTCAGCACATATAAACATACATGTAATACCGACAGCGTGGCGAGCGCAAAGGAGCTGCGGGCACGGTGGCGCGCTACGCACGCCATGCTATTTATTCTCCCTCCAGGGGGGTCGTGGACCCCCATGAGGGAGAATATGTGTCGGTATGCTGGGTGTCGGGATCCCGGCGCCGGTATACTGTGCGCTGGGATCCCGACATTCGGCATACTGAAGACCACCCGTTCCTATTTATATTACACAGCATTGAAGTGCCCCTTACTCACATTACACGACACAGCAGTCCCCTTACTCACGTCTGGAATGCTGGGAATGAGGTAAGTATTGGAGATTTGTGATGAAGGGGGCAGAGACATGAATAGGTCCAGCCCAGGGACTGGCTGGCAACTTTCAGCCTGGGGGGCAGACTCAAGCAAGCGGCTCAACTTTTTGCAGGGAATCTGCAGTCAGGTGGCCCTGGAACACTTAAATTGCACTGGCCCGGGGAGGCAGATGGCACCCTGCCCAGCCAGCCCCTGGTCCAGCCATTATACTAGTGTGTATATTATATATAGTGGCATTGCACTCAGGGGGAACAAACCTTTTCAGTGGCACTGGACTAAGAATCATTCTCTAGGACACCACGTTCATGATCAGCAGCAGCAGCCTGTCCCCGATCAGCAGTAGCCTGTCCCCAATTGGGGGAGGGGAGGGGGAAGGTTTGAGGCACTGGTAAGATGGTGGTATATGGTGAGGTGCAGAGGCACAGATGGAGAGGGGGACATACGATGAGGGGGGCAGAGGCACAGATAACTGAGGAGGCAGACTCACAGATAAATGTAGAAGGGACAGAGTCACATATAATGGAGGGGTGGCAGGTGCACATATAAATGGAGGGTGGTACAAGTATAGATAATGGAGGGGTGGAGGTGGAAGAGGCACAGATAAAGGAGTAGAGAAAGATGCACTGATAATGGAATAGAAGAGGCACAGATGTGTAAAGAGAAAGTGGCACAAATGGGGAACTTCTTATTGCCTCTATTATACCCCTTTCACATCGCACTAAAAACCCGGTATCGACACGGCATATTGCCGTGTCGAAACGGGTCAGTGTGCGATGTGAAAGGTCCTTTGCAGAATTAGCGGGTCGCCTGACCCGGTAATTCAACCCGGTAAAAAAGAAGGGTTATTACCGGGTTGAATACCGGGTCAGGTGCGGTGTGAATGGGAGCCGTTCCGATGCAACACGGCTCCCATTCACAGCATAGGGAGAGGCGGCGCAGGAGATGAGCTCATCTCCCAGCGCCGCCTCCACCCCCGCCCCTGCTGCGCCCCCCGCTACTATGGCGACCGACCCGGTATATTGCCGGGTCGGAAAGCCAGCAGAGGAGCGCAAATGCCGGATCCCACCCGGTAATGACACGATTCTCTTACCGGGTAGGATACGGCATTTGCGATCTGAATGCAGCATTACTTTCTAAATCAGGGGTGGGGAACCTTTTTTCTACCAAGGGCCATTTGGATATTTATAAAATCGTTTGGGGGCCATACAAAAATTATCAACTTAAAAATGAGCGTGCCCCCAGTAGATATGCCCCCAGTAGATATACCCCATTAGATATGCCCTGTCACTTGTTATGCCCCATTAGATATGCCACCAGTCAGTTTTTATGCACCATTAGATATGCCCCCTAGTAGCGACGCTTACACACACACACATTAAAAGAAAAAAAAACCCACAATACTCACCAGCCCCGCTCCTGCTTCCGGACCGTTGCCCTCCGCCTGGTCGCTCGCTCCTCAGAACTATGGGAGAGAAGTCATGATATCTCTCCCATAACACCGCTCAGCCGCACATGCACACTGCCAGAGCCGAAAGCCGGAGCTCAGGAGTGAGCTCCTGCCTCCGGCTGCTACTGAGGGTAAGAAGCCAGGCACCCACTAGTAACAAAATCTCAGCGGGCGCCCGGCTAGGTGAGCCTGGCCAGGCCGGATCAAGTGGCTCTGCGGGCCTTATACGGCCCTCGGGCCTGAGGTTCCCCACCCCTGTTCTAAATTATCTGGCCATTGGAAGAACAGAGGAAGAGAGCAGGAGGGTGACAGGGAGAAAAAATAAGAATTTACTTACCGATAATTCTATTTCTCGTAGTCCGTAGTGGATGCTGGGGACTCCGTAAGGACCATGGGGAATAGCGGCTCCGCAGGAGACTGGGCACATCTAAAGAAAGCTTTAGGACTATCTGGTGTGCACTGGCTCCTCCCCCTATGACCCTCCTCCAAGCCTCAGTTAGGATACTGTGCCCGGACGAGCGTACACAATAAGGAAGGATCTTGAATCCCGGGTAAGACTCATACCAGCCACACCAATCACGCCGTACAACTTGTGATCTGAACCCAGTTAACAGCATGATAACAGAGAAGCCTCTAGAAAAGATGGCTCACTACAGCAATAACCCGATTTTTTGGTAACAATAACTATGTACCAGTATTGCAGACAATCCGCACTTGGGATGGGCGCCCAGCATCCACTACGGACTACGAGAAATAGAATTATCGGTAAGTAAATTCTTATTTTCTCTAACGTCCTAAGTGGATGCTGGGGACTCCGTAAGGACCATGGGGATTATACCAAAGCTCCCAAACGGGCGGGAGAGTGCGGATGACTCTGCAGCACCAAATGAGAGAACTCCAGGTCCTCCTCAGCCAGGGTATCAATTTTTTAGAATTTTACAAACGTATTTGCTCCTGACCAAGTAGCTGCTCGGCAAAGTTGTAAAGCCGAGACCCCTCGGGCAGCCGCCCAAGATGAGCCCACCTTCCTTGTGGAGTGGGCATTTACAGATTTTTGGCTGTGGCAGGCCTGCCACAGAATGTGCAAGCTGAATTGTACTACAAATCCAACGAGCAATAGTCTGCTTAGAAGCAGGAGCACCCAGCTTGTTGGGTGCATAACAGGATAAACAGCGAGTCAGTTTTCCTGACTCCAGCCGTCCTGGAAACATATATTTTCAGGGCCCTGACAACGTCTAGCAACTTGGAGTCCTCCAAGTCCCTAATAGCCGCAGGCACCACAATAGGTTGGTTCAGGTGAAACGCTGAAACCACCTTAGGGAGAAATTGAGGACGAGTCCTCAATTCCGCCCTGTCCGAATGGAAAATCAGATAAGGGCTTTTACAGGATAAAGCCGCCAATTCTGACACGCGCCTGGCCCAGGCCAGGGCCAACAGCATGACCACTTTCCATGTGAGATATTTTAACTCCACAGATTTAAGTGGTTCAAACCAATGTGACTTTTGGAACCCAAAAACTACATTGAGATCCCAAAGTGCCACTGGAGGCACAAAAGGAGGCTGTATATGCAGTACCCCTTTTACAAACGTCTGAACTTCAGGGACTGAAGCTACTGTAGTTCTTTTTGAAAGAAAATTGACAGGGCCGAAATTTGAACCTTAATGGACCCCAATTTCAGGCCCATAGACACTCCTGTTTGCAGGAAATGTAGGAATCGACCCAGTTGAATTTCCTCCGTCGGGCCTTACTGGCCTCGCACCACGCAACATATTTTCGCCAAATGCGGTGATAATGTTTAGCGGTTACATCCTTCCTGGCTTTGATCAGGATAGGGATGACTTCATCCGGAATGCCTTTTTTCCTTCAGGATCCGGCGTTCAACCGCCATGCCGTCAAACGCAGCCGCGGTAAGTCTTGGAACAGACAGGGTCCTTGCTGGAGCAGGTCCCTTCTTAGAGGTAGAGGCCACGGATCCTCCGTGAGCATCTCTTGAAGTTCCGGTTACCAAGTCCTTCTTGGCCAATCCGGAGCCACGAATATAGTGCTTACTCCTCTCCATCTTATCAATCTCAGTACCTTGGGTATGAGAGGCAGAGGAGGGAACACATACACTGACTGGTACACCCACGGTGTTACCAGAGCGTCCACAGCTATTGCCTGAGGGTCCCTTGACCTGGCGCAATACCTGTCGAGTTTTTCCCAACGGTTTATAATCATGTGGAAGACTTCTGGGTGAAGTCCCCACTCTCCCGGGTGGAGGTCGTGCTGAGGAAGTCTGCTTCCCAGTTGTCCACTACCGGAATGAATACTGCTGACAGTGCTATCACATGATTTTCCGCCCAGCGAAGAATCCTTGCAGCTTCTGCCATTGCCCTCCTGCTTCTTGTGCCACCCTGTCTGTTTACGTGGGTGACTGCCGTGATGTTGTCCGACTGGATCAACACCGGCTGACCTTGAAGCAGAGGTCTTGCTAAGCTTAGAGCATTGTAAATGGCCCTTAGCTTCAGGATATTTATGTGAAGTGATGTCTCCAGGCTTGACCATAAGCCCTGGATATTCCTTACCTGTGTGACTGCTCCCCAGCCTCGCAGGCTGGCATCCGTGGTCACCAGGACCCAGTCCTGAATGCCGAATCTGCGGCCCTCTAGAAGATGAGCACTCTGCAACCACCACAGGAGGGACACCCTTGTCCTTGGTGACAGGGTTATCCGCTGATGCATCTGAAGATGCGACCCGGACCATTTGTCCAGCAGGTCCCACTGGAAAGTTCTTGCGTGGAATCTGCCGAATGGGATTGCTTCGTAGGAAGCCACCATTTTACCCAGAACCCTTGTGCATTGATGCACTGAGACTTGGCTCGGTTTTAGGAGGTTCCTGACTAGCTCGGATAACTCCCTGGCTTTCTCCTCCGGGAGAAACACCTTTTTCTGGACTGTGTCCAGGATCATCCCTAGGAACAGAAGACAAGTCGTCGGAACCAGCTGCGATTTTGGAATATTGAGAATCCAATCGTGCTGCCGCAACACTACCTGAGATAGTGCTACACCGACCTCCAACTGTTCCCTGGATCTTACCCTTATCAGGGAATCGTCCAAGTAAGGGATAACTAAAATTCCCTTCCTTCGAAGGAATATCATCATTTCGGCCATTATCTTGGTAAAGACCCGGGGTGCCGTGGACCATCCATACGGCAGCGTCTGAACTGATAGTGACAGTTCTGTACCATAAACCTGAGGTACCCTTGATGAGAAGGGTAAATTTTGACATGAAGGTAAGCATCCTTGATGTCCCGAGACATCATGTAGTCCCCTTCTTCCAGGTTCGCAATCACTGCTCTGAGTGACTCAATCTTGAATTTGAACCTCTGTATGTAAGTGTTCAAAGATTTTAGATTTAGAATCGGTCTCACCGAGCCGTCCGGCTTCGGTACCACAACAGTGTGGAATAATACCCCGTTCCCTGTTGCAGGAGGGGTACCTTGATTATCACCTGCTGGGAATACAGCTTGTGAATGGCTTCCAAAACTGTCTCCCTGTCAGAAGGAGACATCGGTAAAGCCGACTTTAGGAAACGGCGAGGGGGAGACGTCTCGAATTCTAATTTGTACCCCTGAGATATCACCTGAAGGATCCAGGGGTCTACTTGCGAGTGAGCCCACTGCGCGCTGAAATTCATTGAGACGGGCCCCCCACCGTGCCTGATTCTGCTTGTAAAGCCCCAGCGTCATACTGAGGGCTTGGCAGAGGCAGGAGAGGGTTTCTGTTCCTGGGAACTGGCTGATTTCTGCAGCCTTTTTCCTCTCCCTCTGTCACGGGGCAGAAATGAGGAACCTTTTGCCCGCTTGTCCACGAAAAGACTGCGCCTGATAATACGGCGTCTTCTCATGTTGAGAGGCGACCTGGGGTACAAACGTGGATTTCCCAGCTGTTGCCGTGGCCACCAGGTCTGAAAGACCGACCCCAAATAACTCCTCCCTTTAATAAGGCAATACTTCCAAATGCCGTTTGGAATACGCATCACCTGACCACTGACGTGTCCATAACCTTCTATTGGTAGAAATGGACAACGCACTTAGACTTGATGCCAGTCGGCAAATATTCCGCTGTGCATCACGCATATATAGAAATGCATCTTTTAAATGCTCTATAGGCAAAAATATACTGTCCCTATCTAGGGTATCAATATTTTTAGTCAGGGAATCCGACCACGCCAACCCAGCACTGCACATCCAGGCTGAGGCGATTGCTGGTCGCAGTATAACACCAGTATGTGTGTAAATACCCTCCTGCTCTCTATCAGCAGGATCCTTAAGGGCGGCCATCTCAGGAGAGGGTAGAGCCCTTACAAGCGTGTGAGCGCTTTATCCACCCTAGGGGGTGTTTCCCAGCGCACCCTAACCTCTGGCGGGAAAGGATATAATGCCAATAACATTTTAGAAATTATCAGTTGTTATCGGGGGAAAACCACACATCATCACACACCTCATTTAATTTCTCAGATTCAGGAAAACTACAGGTAGTTTTTCCTCACCGAACATAATACCCCTTTTTGGTGGTACTCGTATTATCAGAAATGTGTAAAACATTTTTCATTGCCTCAATCATGTAACGTGTGGCCCTACTGGAAGTCACATTTGTCTCTTCACCGTCGACACTGGAGTCAGTATCCGTGTCGGCGTCTATATCTGCCATCTGAGGTAACGGGCGCTTTAGAGCCCCTGACGGCCTATGAGACGTCTGGACAGGCACAAGCTGAGTAGCCGGCTGTCTCATGTCAACCACTGTCTTGTATACAAAGCTGACACTGTCACGTAATTCCTTCCAACAGTTCATCCACTCAGGTGTCGACCCCCTAGGGGGTGACATCACTATTACAGGCAATCTGCTCCGTCTCCACATCATTTTTCTCCTCATACATGTCGACACAAACGTACCGACATATAGCACACACACAGGGAATGCTCTGATAGAGGACAGGACCCCACTAGCCCTTTGGGGAGACAGAGGGAGAGTTTGCCAGCACACACCAGAGCGCTATATATATACAGGGATAACCTTATATAAGTGTTTTTCCCCTTATAGCTGCTGTATCTTTAATACTGCGCGTAATTAGTGCCCCCCCCTCTCTTTTTTAACCCTTTCTGTAGTGTAGTGACTGCAGGGGAGAGACAGGGAGCTTCCCTCCAACGGAGCTGTGAGGGAAAATGGCGCCAGTGTGCTGAGGAGATAGGCTCCGCCCCCTTATAGGCGGCCTTATCTCCCGTTTTTCTATGTATTCTGGCAGGGGTTAAATGCATCCATATAGCCCAGGAGCTATATGTGATGCATTTTTTGCCATCCAAGGTGTTTTTTATTGCGTCTCAGGGCGCCCCCCCCCAGCGCCCTGCACCCTCAGTGACCGGAGTGTGAAGTGTGCTGAGAGCAATGGCGCACAGCTGCAGTGCTGTGCGCTACCTTGGTGAAGACAGGACGTCTTCTGCCGCCGATTTTCCGGACCTCTTCTGCCTTCTGGCTCTGTAAGGGGGCCGGCGGCGCGGCTCTGGGACCCATCCAGGCTGGGCCTGTGATCGTCCCTCTGGAGCTAATGTCCAGTAGCCTAAGAAGCCCAATCCACTCTGCACGCAGGTGAGTTCGCTTCTTCTCCCCTTAGTCCCTCGATGCAGTGAGCCTGTTGCCAGCAGGTCTCACTGAAAATAAAAAACCTAAGCTAAAACTTTCACTAAGAAGCTCAGGAGAGCCCCTAGTGTGCACCCTTCTCGTTCGTGGCACAAAGATCTAACTGAGGCTTGGAGGAGGGTCATAGGGGGAGGAGCCAGTGCACACCAGATAGTCCTAAAGCTTTCTTTAGATGTGCCCAGTCTCCTGCGGAGCCGCTATTCCCCATGGTCCTAACGGAGTCCCCAGCATCCACTTAGGACGTTAGAGAAAGGAGAAAATAAAACTGGCCTGGACTGCAGCCCCCTGAGAGAGAAAGGGAACCCAGCTCACATTCCCCGTGCCTCCACATCAATCTGGCTCAAATGGAGACTCTGATCCTAGCTGCAAACGGCTCCTGTGCTCGTATGGGAAGTCCCTCCTGCGCATGGCGGATGTCCCTGAAGACACGGCAGCAGACGGAGAGGGGGTGGAGCATACAGAGGAGTGACAGCTGCCGCGCTGCCCATTGTAATCAAAGTATATTAGTAGAAGTGTGTCCGGCAGAAAAGGAGCCAGGCACAGCGCTACTTTTATACCTTACAGTGGGCAAAGCTGCGATGACGCATACATAGGTGGGCAATGCTGGTGGCGGATGGCGATGAATTAATCCATCCTTGGCCACAGGTGGCACCGCCAGGCGGCGCACCCCACCCTCCCCCGGGCCGGCGCCCCTGGCGAGTGATATCCTGGCCAATAGCTAGATATGCCCCTGTATGTACTAGCTGCCTTACCCAGGGATCAGCAGCACACAGAGGCGTAGCGTGGAGACATGACACCCGGAGCAGGGCCATGTCACTGCGCCCCCACCCACCACCACACACATATACATAGATAGATTCACACACATTTAGGCACAGACATACATAAACACACAAATATACACATATATACAGATCATACTTGCCTACCCTCCCGGAATGGCCGGGAGGCTCCCGAAAATCGGGTGACCCTCCTGGCCCCCCGGAAGAGCAGGCAAGTCTCCCGATTACAGGGGTCCCCCCCTGCCCGGCTGCCCACTTAGCGAGTGAAGTGGGCGGTTCGGGCAGGCGATGACGCGGTTCTTGTTGAATCGCGTCATGCAAGCCACGCCCCCCACTGTATAATGCCGGTAATTGCGGCATTCCACAGTGGGGGGCGTGGCTTGCATGATGCGATCCAGCAGCCACGCCCTGTCCCTCCTCTGGCCCGCCTCCAGCCCGCCCCCGTGCCGCCTCCGGCCCGCCCCCTCCTCACATCAGCTCACTGCCCGGCGTGCCCGCCCCCCTGCTGAGCCGACTGGCTGCTCTCTCCCGGAGAGAGCAGCCCAAAAGTCAGCAACTATGATACAGATATATATATATTCCATAGACAAAAAACCTTACGGTTTCACATGTCCCATTAAGGCTTCTTACACATGATCTGGCATTTCAGAAACCTGTCGTAACTCTTCCACTCAAACTCCAAAAAGCAATGAAATTCCGATCATTAAGGCTGACGCCTTAATGGACGTGTTCCTTGCGCAATACAGATATGGTATGCCATCACAGCCTGTGGGTAAGTGCAGATTCAGCACTCTCACAGAGTGACATTGCTGTCACTCACACAATGGTGGAGCTGCTAATTCACAGATTTGTGTGCTCATTGGAATACACACATGCAGTCTATGCAACTGAAGGTCTGAGCAGTTTTGTGGTGCTCCCATCCCACACAGTGCCCACAACCATCCCATTCAGTCACCACAACAATCCCACCTTGTTACAACAGCCTTCTCAATCCGTACATCCATCTCATTTAGTATACACATTTCGCTCCCGCAAACATCTTGGTTAATTGCTAAAACGATAATACCCCATCTACTGTCTATGCATCTACACTTACTTCCCCTATACACCCCCATGCTGCTCTGTCTGCCCCAATCCCTACTGCTGTGTTCTCCCATCTGTGCTAGTCTGTACTAACTTATCTGCACCATCTGACTTTCCACACCTGTGCCTTGTCTGTACCACCGTTTCCTTTTCTCTGTGCTGATCAGTGTTTCCCTCTTCAACGTCACTCTGCCTCCTCCAATACATGGCACACTATCTTATCTCCCATCTGCACCAGTTTTCTACCCATCCATGCAAGTGTTTTCAACCCATCTGCATCGTTTCCCCCATCCGCACCACTCTGCCTCCCTTCCCATACGTGCTGCTTAAACTACCCACTATCCACACCACTCTTACCCTATTCATGTAGCTGACATCCTGAAGGTAAGTTTCGTGGGTCACTATGGGGGGGGGGGGGGGGGGAAGGGGTTGCCCTATCCAACCCACCCAAGGATTAGGCCTAGCTGCCACCCCCCAAGGGAAGGTAAAAATACTTATTGCCTCTGATGTTGGGACTGTATTCCCCTCATCCATGCTGCTCTGCCTTCCTCATCCACGCCGTTTCTTTCCATCTGTACTGCTCTTACCCCTCCCACATCTGTGCTGCTCTTTCCCCCTCATCCAACGGCAGTGCCCACCCATCCACACAGCTCTATCTCCCCACCATCTGTGCCATTGTCTTTCCCCCCACCTGTCTTACCTCCCCCCATCTGTGGGGGTAATTCAGAGTTGATCGTAGATGTGCGTACCCCCTCTGGGCTCCTGGGGTACGCACGCGCAGTGTGTCCATTGCACGTGCGCACCCCACAATCTAATTCAGACTGCGATCGCTGCCGCTGCAGTCTGCATTATCCTGTGTTTCTTTGTCACCCCCCTATCAATGCTGCTTAGTCTTCCCTCTTTCCACACACTTCTGTCACCTCATCCACACTGCTGTCTCCTCCCCCCATCCACGCCACTCTTACCTCGTATGAGCAGCTCTGTCTTCCGCTCAGACCTTCAGTTGCATAGACTGCATGTGTGTATTCCAATGAGCACACAAATCTGTGAATTAGCAGCTCCACCATTGTGTGAGTGACAGCAATGTCACTCTGTGAGAGTGCTGAATCTGCACTTACCCACAGGCTGTGATGGCATACCATATCTGTATTGCGCAAGGAACACGTCCATTAAGGCGTCAGCCTTAATGATCGGAATTTCATTGCTTTTTGGAGTTTGAGTGGAAGAGTTACGACAGGTTTCTGAAATGCCAGATCATGTGTAAGAAGCCTTAATGGGACATGTGAAACCGTAAGGTTTTTTGTCTATGGAATTTCATAGCTTTTTTTACATTTTTTTTTTTTTCATTCAGAAATGTCAAATTTCACTGTAAGAATAAACATTTGATTTTTTTTACATGTTTAACGATAACACACCCCTGGTAACGAGCATTACCCCTGGCCACAAGCATTACAAACCCCTGGCAACGAGTATGACACCCGTCCCAGACATGAAACCCCTGGCAACGAGCATGACACCCAGCGTGTAGAAGCTTTACTGGAGGGCATAATGTATCACGGGCATTGCAGTATGGGGAATATGGTGCAGGGAACATTACTGTATGGGGCCTAATATGGTGAAAATTTTTTTTTCCTGTGGTGGCCATGGTCTGTTGGTGCAGGGCAAAAAACTGGGGTATAAGGTAGTCTTTTCCGGTGAGGCCATGCACATTTTAATTAGACCACGCCCCTTGCCTGGGTCAGAGCATTCTCCAGCTTTTACATTTCTGCTTCTCTTTTCAACAGCAGCAGAGTGCAGGGTGGAGAGGGGGCGACTCCATTTCCCCTGGGCTGCCCGATCACTGAGATCAGGGACACACTGGGAGAGAAGCCATGGGTGCAGAGAGACCAGTAGGTTCCTCTAAGATTGGCGGATGCTGGAAGATTTACTTCCAGCAGCAGTACAGTTTTCTGGTTTAAGGGATATTCAGAAGTTTTCTGAAATCGGACATGTGCATCCATTCTATATATACACCAAAACAAGGGTGTAACTAGGGTATTTGGTGCCCAGGGCAAGTTAAAGAATGCCCCCCTCCCTCCTACCCAAAAAATAATAATCACGCACTTCCGAAAAAGGGACACTGTCAGCTGGGGATAGGCATAATCACTGTTTTGGTGAGTAACTGAAAGAGACACATGGGGCAGAGAGATAGAGGGAGACACTGGAAAGAGAATGAGAAACCAGGGGCAGAGAGAGAGGGAGGGGAGGATCAGGAGGGGAGAGAGAGAGAGAGAGAGAGAGAGAGAGAGAGAGAGAGAGAGAGAGAGAGAGAGAGAGAGAGAGAGAGAGAGAGAGAGGGGGGAGGATCAGGAGGAGAGAGAGAGAGAGAGAGAGAGAGAGAGAGAGGGGGGGGGATCAGGAGGAGAGAGAGAGAGAGAGAGGGGGGGAGGATCAGGAGGAGAGAGGGAGGAGAGAGAGAGAGAGAGAGAGAGAGAGAGAGAGAGAGAGAGAGAGAGAGAGAGAGAGAGAGAGAGATGAGGATGAGGAGAGAGAGAGAGAGAGAGGGGGGGGGGATCAGGAGGAGAGAGAGAGAGAGAGAGAGAGAGAGAGACCAGACAGAGAGAGGGAGATATGGGGAAGAGAGAGAGAGAGAGAGAGACAGTGGCGGAACTAGAGAATGGTGGGCCCCGGTGCAACAATATGCATTGGGCCCCTCTACCTTATTAAAATAAGATTTTACTCACCGGTAAATCTATTTCTAATAGTCCGTAGTGTATGCTGGGAACTCCGTAAGGACCATGGGGAATAGCGGCTCCGCAGGAGACTGGGCACAATTAAGAAAGCTTTAGTACTACCTGGTGTGCACTGGTTCCTCCCACTATGACCCTCCTCCAGACCTCAGTTAGGATACTGTGCCCGGAAGAGCTGACACAATTAGGAAGGATTTTGAATCCCGGGTAAGACTCATACCAGCCACACCAATCACACCGTACAACTCGTGATACTATACCCAGTTAACAGTATGAAAAACAACGAAGCCTCTCAACAGATGGCTTCTCAACAATAACTATATACAAGTATTGCAGACAATTCGCACTTGGGATGGGCGCCCAGCATCCACTACGGACTACGAGAAATAGATTTACCGGTGAGTAAAATCTTATTTTCTCCGACGTCCTAGTGGATGCTGGGAACTCCGTAAGGATTATGGGGATTATACCAAAGCTCCCAAATGGGCGGGAGAGTGCGGATGACTCTGCAGCACCGAATGAGAGAACTCAAGGTCCTCCTCAGCCAGGGTATCAAATTTGTAGAATTTAGCAACCGTGTTTGCCCCTGACCAAGTAGCAGCTCGGCAAAGTTGTAAAGCCGAGACCCCTCGGGCAGCCGCCCAAGAAGAGCCCACCTTCCTTGTGGAATGGGCTTTTACAGATTTAGGATGCGGCAGTCCCGCCGCAGAATGCGCCAGCTGAATTGTGCTACAAATCCAGCGAGCAATAGTCTGCTTAGAAGCAGGAGCACCCAGCTTGTTGGGTGCATACAGGATAAATAGCGAGTCAGTTTTCCTGACTCTAGCCGTCCTGGAAACATACATTTTCAGGGCCCTGACTACGTCCAGCATCTTGGAATCCTCCAAGTCCCTAGTAGCCACAGGCACCACAATAGGTTGGTTCAAATGAAAAGCTGATACCACCTTAGGGAGAAACTGTGGACGAGTCCTCAATTCTGCCCTATCCATATGGAAAATCAGATAAGGGCTTTTACACGACAAAGCCGCCAATTCTGACACACGCCTGGCCGAAGCCAAGGCCAATAGCATGACCACCTTCCACGTGAGATATTTTAAATCCACGGTTTTAAGAGGTTCAAACCAATGTGATTTTAGAAAATCCAACACCACATTGAGATCCCAAGGTGCCACTGGAGGCACAAAAGGTGGCTGAATATGCAGCACTCCCTTTACAAAAGTCTGAACTTTAGGCAGTGAAGCCAGTTCTTTCTGGAAGAAAATCGACAGCGCCGAAATCTGGACCTTTATGGAACCCAATTTAAGGCCCATAGTCACTCCTGACTGTAGGAAGTGCAGAAATCGACCCAGCTGAAATTCCTCTGTTGGGGCCTTCCTGGCCTCACACCACGCAACATATTTTCGCCATATGCGGTGATAATGGTTTGCGGTTACTTCTTTCCTAGCTTTAATCAGCGTAGGAATGACTTCCTCCGGAATGCCCTTTTCCTTTAGGATCCGGTGTTCAACCGCCATGCTGTCAAACGCAGCCGCGGTAAGTCTTGGAACAGACAGGGCCCCTGTTGTAGCAGATCCTGTCTGAGCGGCAGAGGCCAAGGGTCCTCTGATAGCATTTCTTGAAGTTCTGGGTACCAAGCTCTTCTTGGCCAATCCGGAACCACGAGTATCGTCCTTACTCCTCGACTTCTTATTATTCTCAGTACCTTTGGTATGAGCGGTAGAGGAGGGAACACATAAACCGACTGGTACACCCAAGGTGTCACTAGAGCGTCCACAGCTATCGCCTGAGGGTCCCTTGACCTGGCGCAGTATCTTTGTAACTTTTTGTTGAGGCGAGACGCCATCATGTCCACCTGTGGCCTTTCCCAACGGTTGACCAGCATTTGGAAGACTTCTGGATGAAGTCCCCACTCTCCCGGGTGGAGGTCGTGCCTGCTGAGGAAGTCTGCTTTCCAGTTGTCCACTCCTGGAATGAACACTGCTGACAATGCTATCACGTGATTTTCCGCCCATCGGAGAATCCTTGTGGCTTCTGCCATCGCCATCCTGCTTCTTGTGCCTCCCTGTCGATTTATATGGGCGACTGCCGTGATGTTGTCTGATTGAATCAGTACCGGCTGGTTTTGAAGCAGGGGTCTTGCATGACTTAGGGCATTGTAAATGGCCCTTAGTTCCAGAATATTTATGTGTAGGGAAATCTCCTGATTTGACCATAGGCCCTGGAAGTTTTTTCCCTGTGTGACTGTCCCCCAGCCTCGAAGGCTGGCATCCGTGGTCACCAGGACCCAGTCCTGTATGCCGAATCTGCGGCCCTCTAGAAGATGAGCACTCTGCAGCCACCACAGCAGAGACACCCTGGTCCTTGGAGACAGGGTTAACAACCGATGCATCTGAAGATGCGATCCGGACCACTTGTCCAACGGGTCCCACTGAAAAGTTCTTGCATGGAACCTCCTGAATGGAATTTCTTCGTAGAAAGCTACCATTTTTCCCAGGACTCGCGTGCAGTGATGCACCAAAACCTTTTTTGGTTTCAGGAGGCCTCTGACTAGAAATGACAGCTCCTTGGCTTTCTCCTCCGGGAGAAACACTTTTTTCTGGTCTGTGTCCAGAACCATCCCCAGGAACAGTAGACGTGTCGTAGGAACCAGCTGCGACTTTGGAATGTTTAGAATCCAACCGTGCTGTTGTAGCACTTCCCGAGAAAGTGCTACCCCGACCAACAACTGCTCCTTGGACCTCGCCTTTATCAGGAGATCGTCGATGTACGGAATAATTAAAACTCCCTTTTTTCGAAGGAGTATCATCATTTCGGCCATTACCTTGGTAAATACCCTCAGTGCCGTGGACAGGCCAAACGGCAGCATCTGGAATTGGTAATGACAATCCTGTACCACAAATCTGAGGTACTCCTGGTCAGGATGGTAAATGGGGACATGCAGGTAAGCATCCTTGATGTCCAGGGATACCATGTAATCCCCCTCGTCCAGGCTTGCAATAACCGCCCTGAGCGATTCCATCTTGAACTTGAATTTTTTTATATACGTGTTCAAGGATTTAAAATTTAAAATGGGTCTCACCGAACCGTCCGGTTTCGGTACCACAAACATTGTGGAATATTAACCCCGTCCTTGTTGAAGTAGGGGCACCTTGACTATCACCTGCTGGGAATACAGCTTGTGAATTGAAGGGAGTTGTCGGCAAGGCAGATTTGAGGAAACGGCGGGGGGAGACGCCTCAAATTCCAGCTTGTACCCGAGATACTACTTGAAAGATCCAGGGATCCACCTGTGAGCGAGCCCACTGATCACTGAAATTTTTGAGACGGGCCCCCACAGTACCTGGCTCCGCCTGTGGAGCCCCACCGTCATGCGGCGGACTTGGAGGAAGCGGGGGAGGACTTTTGCTCCTGGGAACCGGCTGTTTGTTGCAGCTTTTTCCCCCTACGTCTGCCTTTGTGCAGAAAGGACACGCCTTTTCTCCGCCTGCTTTTCTGGGGCCGAAAGGACTGTACCGGATAATACGGTGCTTTCTTAGGCTGTGAGGGAACATGGGGCAAAAATGCTGACTTCCCAGCTGTTGCTGTGGAAACCAGGTGTGAGAGACCATCCCCGAATAACTCCTCACCCTTATAAGGCAAAACTTCCATGTGCCTTTTAGAATCTGCATCCCCTGTCCACTGCCGAGTCCATAAGCCTCTCCTGGCAGAAATGGACATTGCACCTATTTTAGATGTCAGCCGGCAAATATCCCTCTGTGCATCTCTCATGTATAAGACTGCGTCTTTTATATGCTCTATGGTTAGCAATATAGTGTCCCTGTCTAGGGTGTCAATATTTTCCGACAGGGAATCTGACCACGCAGCTGCAGCACTGCACATCCATGCTGAAGCAATAGCTGGTCTCAGTATAATGCCTGAGTGTGTATATACAGACTTCAGGATCGCCTCCTGCTTTCTATCAGCAGGCTCCTTTAGGGCGGCCGTATCCAGAGACGGTAGTGCCACATTCTTTGACAAGCGTGTGAGCGCTTTATCCACCCTAGGGGGTGTCTCCCAACGTGACCTATCCTCTGGCGGGAAAGGGTACGCCATTAGTAACCTTTTAGAAATTACCAATTTTTTATTGAGGGAAGCCCACGCTACTTCACACACTTCATTTAATTCTTCAGAAGGGGGAAAAAACACTGGTAGTTTTTTCTCCCCAAACATAATACCCTTTTTTGTGGTACCTGGGGTTACATCAGAAATGTGTAAAACATTTTTCATTGCCTCAATCATGTAACGAGTGGCCCTATTGGACACTACATTAGTCTCTTCGTCGTCGACACTGGTATCAGTATCCGTGTTGACATCGGTGTCTGCCATCTGAGGTAGCGGGCGTTTTAGAGCCCCTGATGGCCTTTGAGACGCCTGGGCAGGCACGAGCTGAGAAGCCGGCTGTCCCGAAAATTTGGCATGTCGTCAAATTTTTTATGTAAGGAGTCAACACTTTCACGTAATTCCTTTCATAAGTCCATCCACTCAGGTGTCCGCCCCTCAGGGGGTGACATCACATTTATAGGCATCTGCTCCGCCTCCACATAAGTCTCCTCATCAAACATGTCGACACAGCCGTACCGACACACCGCACACACACACGGAATGCTCTGACAGAGGACAGGACCCCACAAAGCCCTTTGGAGGAGACAGAGAGAGAGAGTATGCCAGCACACACCAGAGCGCTATATAAAACAGGGACTAACTGAATTATATCCCCTTATAGCTGCTATATATATATATATTGATATACTGCGCCTAAATATAGTGCCCCCTCTCTTTTTTACCCTTCTGTAGCTGTAGACTGCAGGAGAGAGTCAGGGAGCTTCCTTCCAGCGGAGCTGTGAGGAAGAAATGGTGCCAGTGTGCTGAGGGAGGTAGCCCCGCCCCTTTTTCGGCGGACTTCTCCCGCGTTTTTATAACTCTGGCAGGGGTATTAATTTACACCTATATAGCCTCTAGGACTATATATGGTGTAGATTTTGCCAGCCAAGGTGTGTAACATTGCCCTCAGGGCGCCCCCCCCCCCCCCCCCGAGCGCCCTGCACCCATCAGTGACCGCAGTGTGAGGTGTACATGAGGAGCAATGGCGCACAGCTGCAGTGCTGTGCGCTACCTTGGCGAAGACTGAAGTCTTCTGCTGCCGCTTTTCCGGACCATCTTCATGCTTCTGGCTCTGTAAGGGGGACGGCGGCGCGGCTCCGGGAACGAACACCAAGGTCGGGTCCTGCGGTCGATCCCTCTGGAGCTAATGGTGTCCAGTAGCCTAAGAAGCCCAAGCTACCACCAGTTAGGTAGGTTCGCTTCTTCTCCCCTTAGTCCCTCGCTGCAGTGAGTCTGTTGCCAGCAGATCTCACTGTAAAATAAAAAAACTAAAATATACTTTCTTTCTAGGAGCTCAGGAGAGCCCCTAGTGTGCATCCAGCTCGGCCGGGCACAAGATTCTAACTGAGGTCTGGAGGAGGGTCATAGTGGGAGGAGCCAGTGCACACCAGGTAGTACTAAAGCTTTCTTAATTGTGCCCAGTCTCCTGCGGAGCCGCTATTCCCCATGGTCCTTACGGAGTGCCCAGCATCCACTAGGACGTCAGAGAAAAATATGGATAGCACGTGCCACAGAAAAAACTGTAAGTGGGTGACTGAGGTAGGGCTGACAGGGAGAGAGCGGGTGACTGAGATGTGCGGCTGCCAAGGGCCGGGAGCCAATGGTCTGGAGAGTTGGGCGCTGCGGCGGGGATCGCTGCTTTAAGGTCCTCTAGTGGTGACACAGTATAGTGTGAGACAGAAGCTGGCTAAAGCTGTGTGCCAACAGCTAAGTATGTCTCCTGTGCTGGGGGCAGTCATGTTGGAGGCTGGGGTGACAGGGATATAGTGGGTGACTGAGGCAGGGCTGACAGGAGGATAGTGGGTGACTGAGGCAGGGCTGACATGGGGAGAGTGGGTGACTGAGGCAGGGCTGACATGGGGAGAGTGGGCGACTGGTGAGGCAGAGGTGACAGGGAGAGAGTGGGCGACTGGTGAGGCAGAGGTGACAGGGAGAGAGTGGGCGACTGGTGAGGCAGGGGTGACAGGGAGAGAGTGGGCGACTGGTGAGGCAGGGGCGACTGGTGAGGCAGGGGTGACAGGGAGAGAGTGGGCGACTGGTGAGGCAGGGGTGACAGGAAGATAGTGGGTGACTGAAGCAGGGCTGACAGGGAGATAGTGGGTGACTGAAGCAAGGGTGACAGGGAGAAAGTGGGCGACTGGTGAGGCAGTGGTGACAGGGACTTACTGGGTGACTTGTGAGGCAGGGGTGACATGGAGAGAGTGGGCAACTGGTGAGGCAGGTGTGATAGGGAGAGAGTGGGTGACTGAAGCAGGGGTGACAGGGAGATAGTGGGTGACTGAAGCAGGGGCGACGGGGAGATAGTGGATGACTGAGGCAGGGGTGACAGGGAGATAGTAGGTGACTGAGGCAGGGGTGACAGGGAGATAGTGGATGACTGAGGCAGGGGTGACAGGGAGATAGTAGGTGAATGAGGCAGGGGTGAGAGGGAGATAGTGGGTAACAGGTATAGAGTGGGTGACTGAGGCAGAGGTGACAGAGAGAAAGTGTGCTTGCAGAAAGATGGCGGCCGCAGTGTGCAACCCTGTGCCAGTGGTTTCCCTTTCTGGCTCCCCACTCACCTCACCCTGTGATCCAGGCTCTCCTGGGGCAGTGCAGCAGGGGTGCGAGCACACCTCGGGAGGAGATGAGAAGGCAGCGGCAGCTCCCTCCACATATGATACTCTCCGCAATGTAACGGTTAGCCGGCCGTGTGTGTGTGTGTGTGTGTGTGTGTGTGTGTGTGTGTGTGTGTGTGTATATATATATATACACACACACACACACACCGTAAAAGACACACACATAGCAAAACACACATACACACGTATGACAAAACACACAAACAGCTAAACACACATAGCAAAACAATTGTACACACACACATATAGCAAAATACGCACACAGATAACCACACACACTCTGGTACTTACATACTTTACCCCTACTGGCTGGCTCTCTGGTTCCGAGAAGGCCCTTCACGACTGACAGCAGCAGCAGCGCGGTGCCGGGTTGAAGGGGAATGCAAATGCCTTCTCATCCCGACTGCCACCTCTCACTTATACACCCTCTAGTCTCTCTCATATTACTTCACATCTCTCCTTTTTCTCTCTAATTCTTGCTCTCTTTTACACACATGCTATCTTGTTTTATTTCTGCCACACACACGCTATCTCATTCTGTCTCTCATACTATACATCCCTACACTGCCTCTCTCATACATTCATACATCCCGCACGCTGACGCACTCATACATCCCGCACGCTGACGCACTCATACATCCCGCACGCTGACGCACTCATACATCCCGCACGCTGACGCACTCATACATCCCGCACGCTGACGCACTCATACATCCCGCACGCTGACGCACTCATACATCCCGCACGCTGACGCACTCATACATCCCGCACGCTGACGCACTCATACATCCCGCACGCTGACGCACTCATACATCCCGCACGCTGACGCACTCATACATCCCGCACGATGACGCACTCATACATCCCGCACGATGACGCACTCATACATCCCGCACGATGACGCACTCATACATCCCGCACGCTGACGCACTCATACATCCCGCACGCTGGGGGGCGACACACAGGGGATGACACATTGGGCGCAGGGGACTGGACGGGGTGGCGACGCGCAGGGGATTGGACGGGGTGGCGACACACAGGGCACCGGGGACTGGACGGGGTGGCGACACACAGGGCACCGGGGACCGTACAGGGGGCAACAAGCAGGGTGCAGGGGACCGACATGCAGGGCACATAAGTCTGTATGGGAGGGCAACATGTAGGGCACCGGGGTCTGTATGGAGGGGGGCGACATGCAGGGCGCAGTGGACTACTGGGGGCGACACGCAGGGGACTTATGGGGGGGCAACATGCAGGGGGCTGTACGGGGGGACGACATGCAGGGCACAGGGCACTGTATGGGGAGGTGACATGCAGGGCACAGGCGACTGTATGGGGAGGTGACATGCAGGGCACAGGGGACTGTATGGGGAGGCGACACGCAGGGCACAGGGGCTGTATGGGTGGGGGCAATGCGCAGGGCACAGGGGCTGTATGGGTGGGGGCGATGCGCAGGACGCAGGGGCTGTATGGGTGGGGGCGATGCGCAGGACGCAGGGGCTGTATGGGTGGGGGCGATGCGCAGGACGCAGGGGCTGTATGGGTGGGGGCGATGCGCAGGACGCAGGGGCTGTATGGGTGGGGGCGATGCGCAGGACGCAGGGGCTGTATGGGTGGGGGCGATGCGCAGGACGCAGGGGCTGTATGGGTGGGGGCGATGCGCAGGACGCAGGGGCTGTATGGGTGGGGGCGATGCGCAGGGCACAGGGGCTGTATGGGTGGGGGCGATGCGCAGGGCACAGGGGCTGTATGGGTGGGGGCGATGCGCAGGACGCAGGGGACTGTATGGGGAGGTGACATGCAGGGCACAGGGGACTGTATGGGGAGGTGACATGCAGGGCACAGGGGACTGTATGGGGAGGTGACATGCAGGGCACAGGGGACTGTATGGGGAGGTGACATGCAGGGCACAGGGGACTGTATGGGGAGGTGACATGCAGGGCACAGGGGACTGGACGGGGAGGTGACATGCAGGGCACAGGGGACTGTATGGGGAGGTGACATGCAGGGCACAGGGGACTGTATGGGGAGGTGACATGCAGGGCACAGGGGACTGGACGGGGAGGCGACACACAGGGCACAGGGGACTGTATGGGTGGGGGCGATGCGCAGGGGACTACCAGAATGAGCCACAAGCAGGAGACTGTTTGGGGGCCACACACATGGGGAGGGGCAACACACAGGGCGCAGGGGACTGTACTGAGGGGGGAGACACACAGGGGACTGTACTGAGGGGGGCGACACACAGGACAAAGCAGACTATAAGGGGGGGTAACACACCTAGTGCAGGGGACTGCAAGGGTGGGCAACATGCAGGGCTCAGGGGACTGTATGGGGGGGTCGACACGCAGGGCACAGGGGACTGTATGGGTGAGGGTGACACGCATGGGAACTACAGGGGTGAGCCACAATCAGAAGACTGTTTGGGGGGCCACACACATGGAGGAGGGGTCAACACATAGGACGCAGCGGACTGTAAGGAGGGGACAACACACAGGGCGCATGGGACTGTAAAGGGGGGCAACATGCAGGGTACAAGGGACTGTATTACGGGGCAACACCCAGGGAACTGTACAGTGGGGTGACTTGTCACAATCTGGGGAGCACTCACCTGGTGAGAAGGAGCAGGATCAGGTATGGAGGAACCAGCTAAGGAGGCTGCAGAGAGGACCAGTCCGGCAGCAACAGCTAGGAAGGGCTTCAGTGAAGTCCGACAATGCATTCAGCTTTACCCGCATCCTTTTGGTGAGGGGAGGCAAACACCCAGGCTGGCGGCAGATGCAGGGCTGGCAGAATGATCTAGGCGGGCGGCGGTAGCGGGCACACACACAAGGGCAGTGTCTGGAGGAAGGGGGCGGAAGCGGCTTTTGCCGAGGTCCGCGGCCACACTGCGGGGCACCAGCGGCTTTTGCCGAGGTCCGGGGGCCACACTGCGGGGCACGTCACTTTTGAACCGTGCAGGCAGTGTCTGGGGAAAGGCGTGATCAGCTCTGGCGCTATGGGTGTCAAGGACCTGGTGCTGGGGGCTGTGGCTGCAGAGGAAGCTCCGGAGGGCAGGGGGACAGCCCATAGCCACGCATGCAGGGCGCAGGGGAGTACCATGGCTGCAGAGGAAGCTCCGGAGAACAGGGGGACAGCCCAGTCATGCATGCAGAGCGCAGGGTTGTACCGTCACTGGTGCACCGTACAGGCAGTGTCTGGAGGAAGGAGCATAGGCGTGCGCAGCTTATTTTATTAGGGTGCGCACCGCCAGAGGGGCTTGTCTAGCACTATTTTACATTCTCTCAGTAAAATCACATGGCTTAATCTAATTTATCCCTAGTTCCCAATAGTACATGTAGATATAATACACCCCAGAAAAATAAAATTAATAAAATGAAGCATAATGGCGAGACCACTGGCCAGTATTCCACTCTTGCATAACCCTAAGCCCCAGCTGCCACTGCGCCCTGTCGCTGCTTACACTTCCCCAACCTATCCCTGACCCAGTGGCAGAACTAGAGTGTGGTGGGCCTAGGTGCATATGCATTCTCTTGCACCCCAGCACCTACACCCTGATTTTGAGTGGGACACTCTGAAAATTATGTGAGATTTAGGGGGGCGAACATTTGAGTTATTCACATTATGTCACACAGTATGAGCCGAAATTCACATTATGTCACACAGTATGAGCTAAAATTCACATTATGCCACACAGTATGAGCCAAAATTCACATTATGCAGCACAGTATGAGACGAAATTGACATTATGCCACACAGTTTGAGCTGAAATTCACATTATGCCACAACGTATGAGCCGAAATTCACAATATGCCACACTGTATGAGCCAAAATTCACAATATGCCAGAAGGCATGAGACGAAATTCACATTATGCCACAATTCATGAGCCGAAATTTACAATATAGACAAATAGAAAATAATTACCACACCATATCACAGGCGCTTCTTGTATGATGTTCGTGGGGTTTGTTACACTCCCCAGATTGAGGGGTGGATGTGACCTTACAAAACAACATAAACATAGATATAGTGTAATATTGTTAATGCAACTCTGGAATAGAATCCTACTGTTCTAGTAAAATCAGCCTCGTACCCCAAAGAGTGGTCTACTATTAGTAGACAATCAGCATATAGAAATGGAGCGGATCACCGATCAGATGTACTGTCCCCGTTGCCAATGCAGTTCTTTGTAGTTATAAAACACTTTTCCCTCGTTCATTCGCCAATGGAATATGTGAATAGAGGATGGCTGGATAGTGTATTACCATAAAAACATTTTATTATACATTTAAAATACAAGGTGGATAAACAGGTGGACTCTCACCGAACAGAATGGTCTACAGATGGAAGTACAAAGAACTGCATTGGCAACGGGGACAGTACATCTGATCGGTGATCCGCTCCATTTCTATATGCTGATTGTCTACTAATAGTAGACCACTCTTTGGGGTACGAGGCTGATTTTACTAGAACAGTAGGATTCTATTCCAGAGTTGCATTAACAATATTACACTATATCTATGTTTATGTTGTTTTGTAAGGTCACATCCACCCCTCAATCTGGGGAGTGTAACAAACCCCACGAACATCATACAAGAAGCGCCTGTGATATGGTGTGGTAATTATTTTCTATTTGTCTATGTTGTTGAGTGTTGGTGACACTCTTTACCACCTGAATTCAGGCTGCTTGATAAGCGCAGGTTACACGGTCTTTATTCATTTTTTTGAAATTTACAATATGCCACAAGGCATGAGCCGAAATTCACAATATGCCACACGGTATGAGCCGAAATTCACAATATGCCACATGGTATGAGCAGACATTCACAATATGCCACACGGTATGAGCCGAAAATTCACAATATGCCACATGGTATGAGCCGAAATTCACAATATGCCACACGGTATGAGCCAAAATTCACAATATGCTATACGGTATGAACCGAAATTCACAATATGCAAATGGTATGAGCCGAAATTCACATTATGTTACACGGTATGAACAGAAATGCATATTCTGGTTTTCATATTCGGAGGATGACACTGGGGTGAGGCAGAGGGTGACAGCCATGAGGGTGACACTGGGGTGATGCAGTCGAAGAAAGGCAGAGGGTGACATGTAGTGGGAGACAGAGGGTGATACTGGGGTAACACAGTGGGTGATAGGCAAATGGTAACACTGGGGACATGTAGTGGGTGACAGGCAAATGGTAACACTGGGGACATGTAGTGGGTGACAGGTAGAGAGAGTGACAGCCATGAGGGTAGCACTGGGGTGAGGCAGTGGGAGAAAGGCAGAGGGTGACACTGAGGATACTTAGTAGATGACAGGCAGAGGGTGACACTGGGGACATGTAGTGGGAAACAACAAAAACAGAGAAAGATTGTCTCTTTGTTGGCGCACTTAAGAAACTATGAAAAATAAATATATTTATGTATTCTGAATTTTTAACCCGCAGGACATGTAGTGGGGACAGGCAGAGAGTTTGACACTGGGGTGAGGCAATGGGACATAGACAGAGGGGCACACTATGGACAAGTAATGGGTGACATGCATAGGGAGACACTAGTGATACGTACTGGGTGACATGGAGGAAGGTTGGGGGTGCAGCAGATGGGCATTTGGAGCTGAGAGTGGGGCATGTGTGGGCAGCAAGTATTGAGAACGCTCTTAATGAAAAAGCTGAGAGAAGACCATGTACCCTGGCCACACCACATCCATTAATGTGGAGACCTGACAGACACGGGGAAGAGCCAGCATGAAGCAGAGAGTTGGGTAAGTGGGACAAACCTTGGCTGTGGGCGGCTACTCTCTCCAGTACCACCAGCTGGCTCAGCTCCGCCGACACCTTGCCCTGCAGACGCTCTGAGTCCTGGCCCCTCAGCAGCTCTTTCAGTGTGCACTCTACTCCGTCCATCACCTCCGCGGGTCCTGCAACCATGGCATCCTGTAAACAGAATCTGTCAAACAAGTCATGTCACACAAACACAGGGGCCGCTGGGGGGAGTACAGACGGCACCTGCAGAGTAGAAACTTGCCCGCTTCTCCATGATCCTTAGTGGACCCACTTCACCATGACTGTGGAGCTGGTATATGTAATAGGCTAACACTGAGGGGTACCTGACATTAGGGTATGCCTGTGCAATACCCTCCATGCATAGAACGCATACATATACATTTAAACACGCATATGGGTTTGGTATGCATGACAGCCGAATGGGATGCCGGCAGTCAAAATACCGACGCCAGCATCCAGAGGAATTCAATCCTGACTGGTGATTTAACTAATCTATCCTCTGTCCGCTACCCCCTAAGCCCAACCCTAACCTCCCCTCCCTAAACTCCACCTGGTGGTGCCTTATCTTAACCCTCCTGTCCGCAGCCTAACCCTAACCTCCCACCTACTGTAGCCTAACCCTATCCCCTCCAGTGTCGGCTAAATTCACCCCCCCCCCCCCCCCCCCCTCCTCCCCCCCCCTTCTCCGGCAGTAGTCAAAGTTTTGTGGCTATACTTACAATGGCCGGGATCCTAACACATACACAGACATACAGTCGTACACACACTGTACATATACACACATATAGAACACATACACATACAGTACATATAAACACACACACAGAACACATACATATACTAGAGTATACACACAAACCCACTGACACCTGGAGGATGGAGCCCAGTGGTAGCTGCAGGAACCAGGAGCAGATCAGTGCTGGCAGTCGTGCAGTTAACTTTACATCATTAAGCTCCGCCCACTAGCGGCTTATGCCGCGATTCGCGGGTCGGTGGGGGAGGGGGCGGAGCCAATATGACACCATTCAAAGAGAAACATGTCATAATGGCTCCACCCCTCACCACCAACCCGCAAATCGCGGCATATAGCCGCGAGGGGGCGGGGCTTCAATCGCCGGGACAGGGACCCACTTGAAAAAAATATATATTTGATCCATGGTGGGGGGAAACTCATAGGTCCTTCCATTGCCCAAAGTTTAGTTGAGCCAGCTCTGGCATGCCCCTGGCCACTGCAAATGCCCTAGGCATTTGCCTATAGATATGCCAGCTCTGACTATCTGCTTACGTTCTCCGCTGCCACCTGTCAGGGTTGCTGGACATTAGGGGGTGCCCGTGCACACACCTATGGGAAGGAGTGATCAGCTCTGCCTCTGTGGGTGTCAAGGAAAGTGCTGGTGCTGGGGACCGTGGCTGCAGATGAGGAGGGCACTGGGACAGCCCATAGCTGCGTATGCCTGCAGGGGAGTATCGTGTCTGCAGTGGAAGCTCCGTGGGCAGGGGGACAGCCCATGGCCATCAGGCAGGAAGGAGGCGCAGAAGGGGGAGAGAATAGAGAACGGGCTGCGCCTCCTTTCTTTATGAGTTCGCCTTCTCTCTGGATCAGCAGCATCAGTCCGGCATGTGATCCGGATGAGCTGCCCAGGGCTGTTGTATGCTTGTGCCTGGAGCACACAGAGGATGAAGGAAGCTGTGCTAAGCACTATTGAACTTCCCGCTCCTAGCTGACTGCGGCGATCACGTGATGTAAGCCGGCCCAGGCACCGCTCGAACTGGACAATGAAATCTAATTAATGTGAGCGGTGCCAGGGCTAGTTATTGTCACAGTGTGCCCCCAGTAGCCCCAAAACACCCCCCAGCCCCACTGAATTACCGAAGTGTAGGCAGTTCCCCTGTAGTTTACTGAATGAAAATGGGAGGCAGTGAAAAAGTCGGCCATGTTTGTGCTCTCATATGAAGCCTCTGTGAGTACACCCCCTGCTGGCGGCCACTGCGCAGCCGCAACAAATTGAAAAGCCCTATCTTTATAATGGGGCATATTTTACTGAATTAAAAAAAAACTATAACTTTCTAAAACACCACAACCCCAAAAGGCACTACACTGGGACAAGATGTATCTAATAAAACAAACCCCAAGTCTTAATTCATCCTCTATCCTGAGTTATGCCTTCCCAAAAATCTTCTCATACATTACATGGAAAACCATGTCAAAAAGCCATCCAGGAAGTAGCAGAAAAAAACTGACAGTTGAAACTTTAGGTTACTCCCAATTCCTCATTTTTTATTATTTTGCCCTGAAATTTGGCATGCCGCAGCGGGTGACGATTCTACACGCCCATGCCAAATTTCAGCTCAGTATGTCCTATCACTTTTGAGGTGTAGCCCCTCAAACACTATGCCCCCATCTCACAAGTTCCCTATGGGAGAATTCCGTTTGTTCGATTCAGCCTTAATATAAGGGCACGACCGTGCCCTTATAATATATATATACACACACACACACACACACATAAATACACAAATATACACACAGATATACATAAACACACACACACAGATATATACACCCACAAATATACACAGCTATACACAGCCATGCATAAACACACACATACACAGACACACACACACACACACACACACACAAATATACACAGATATACACATAGATATACAGACACATAAACACACACACATATATACACACAGATATATACACACACAAACACAAATATACACACACATATACTGTATACAAAGATATATACAAATAAACACACACATACATGTATACACATAAACACACATATGCACACAGACATTCTGTATACACACATTTACAAACACATTTACACACACAAACACAGACATATACACATAAACACACAGTATACACAGATATAAACACATACACACACCATATACATACAGTATACACATATTTATTCTCACCAAGTGGGCAGCAACTCCTCGTTCTAGCCTGGAGGGGTGGAGCTTCTATGTGATTGACAGGCTTGGCCTCCATGGGTAGAAGGAAAGGACTGAGGAAAGGGAAGGGGTGGCCACCATACTGCCTGCATGTTCCAGATCACTGAATGCAGATTCCTGACAGCCAGGAAGCATCTATCTTCTGACAAGACTCCAAACCTCCCCACTTCCATAACAACACACCACACTACACTGCACTGGACTCTCTGCACTGCAATCAGTGACATGGAACATGCAGGCAGTGTGGTGGCCACCCCTTCCCTCTCTTCTAGTGATCTCCTCCTACCCCGAGATCCCGGCTCTCAGCTGTGTTACAGGGAGACGGCGCCTTCTGTCCCTAGCGGCGCCTGGAGCTCGAGCTTCACTTGCTCCACTCTCCTTACGCCCCTGGCAGCACAGCTGTGTTTCACTGACCTGCTGCAGCACGGAACACATTGCTCAGCTTGTCTGTCTTCAATAAGCCCGCCCCAAGACTCCTGTGAAACTAGCCAATGGCAGTCTTGGGGCGGAGTTACAGAAGATAGAATGGCTGAGTGCTGCCTGTGTCCTGTGCTTCGGGGTATCCGGTCTATAGATCTACACTAAAAAGGTCTACAGTCAATAGGTCAACCAGTAATGGTTGACACGCATTATGCTGACAGGGTCAAAAGATCGACAGGGTTAAAATGTAGACAGTCAAAATGTCGACAGTGTCAAAAGGTCGACACATGTTTTCTAGGGTTTTTTACATTTTGACAACTTTTGCTGCATTTACTATCCATGTTACAAACTTTTACCTTTAGTAACCTTTTGGTGAGCGAAACGGAGCGAGCCACCGAGCCCGAAGCGTGGCGAGCAAAGCGAGCCTGCGAAGGGGCGCATTTTAAAAAATTGGGGTAATTTTTGTTGTTGACCCTGTCGGCCTTTTGACTGTCGACCTTTTACTGTCGACCTAATGACTGTCTATCTTTTTTATGTCTATTTTGTGTATCAGAACCTGCTGCAGCAGGTCAGTGATACACAGTGACGTTGCTGATCCCCGGGTAAGGCAGCCAGCCCATATATTGCATATGTGTATCCGTTGAACGGCTCCACCCTGCAATGTGTGGTCGGTGCTGCAGTCCAGGGGCCGCACCCACCTCTGATATGTATTATTTCATTATAACTTATACAAGAGGTACAATTTCCACATATTAAAATAACAAATGATTCTAATTTACTCACAGCAGGCGATTATACTGTGTAATTTATTTGTTCATCCTGTTTTCCCAGGAAGTCTGGCTTTCTGAAGGAACTTGTACAAACAGGTAGGTGTTTAATCTGGCCTTGTGATCTGTAACTGCCTAACAAACTTCTCCAGTCTCATTTGTTCTAATAAAATAAATTACATACAAGAGTATTTACAGAGCCAGCCCTAACCAATATGATGCCCTAGGCAAGATTTTGGCTGGTGTCCCCTAGCACTGCCGCTAGTTCTGCAGGAGATGCCTGGCATGAGTCAGCTGGCAGCTCTGCTAACGTCGGGTGCCTTTTGTTTATGAAAATGCATCATATTATTTGCATTACTATGTAGCTAGGATGCACAAGCAGCTTCTGCTGATTACAAAGATATGCAGCATGCCTATATTCTGTGTGCGACTGTGGCTGTATCTGCATACGAAATGCTACATTACAGTGATTTCCAGGAATACACTGCAACGTTGCATTTTGTATGCAGATACAGCCGCAGTCACACACAGAGTATAGGCATGCTGCATATCATTTAAATCAGCAGAAGCTGCTGGTGCCCCTAAGCATACCAAATGGCCTAGGCATTTGCCTAGATTGCCTATGCCTAAGGCCGGCTCTGAGTATTTATATCAAATTAAACAAAGAGCACACAAAACCTCATGATGTTGTTTGATAAGTCAATAGGAAAACACATCTCACATTAACTGCTTGATACTTTAGGGTTCTTTGGTGTATAGCGGGGGTTCTCATAATATTGTGCTCTGGGATCCCATTTTTTTTTTTTTTACAGTATCCTAGAATAGATCCGCTATATATTTATAAGTACACTTTGCAGAAAGTGGGTCACGACCATCTCAGCATTGGGTCACTAGTGCCATCTACAGCTGCAAGCAGAAATGTCAGATGCCGACAGCAATGCCAGCGGTATGCCTGGCTTGTTAGAGATGCACTATGCACTGTCTCTGTTTATTACCAGAAAGACACCAGGCACTAGGACCCAGCAGATCTCCACAGGGACACAACCTCCATCATGTTCCTTCTTGCAGACGTGACCCTGAGTAACTGAGTTGTAGTGTATAACACCACTATAACACCACCACATACTATGGGGCAGATTTAACACAGAGTGATATTCTTGTTATCACTCATTACTCATTTTAAATGGTGCTCCAACCAATCAGCTCCTAACTATCATGTGTTTAAAAAATGTCAGGAGCTGATTGGTTGGAGCACCATATAAAACTAGTAACTGATAACAAGAGCGTCACTTGTTGTAAAATCTGTCCCTCAGAACCCATCTTGATTAGAGTATATGAGAAACAGACAACAGTAAAAATCATGGGCAAGTACTGAGGCCACGCCCTCTTTTTTCAAACACATGCCTTGGGCGCGCACAGATGTCACACTCGGCTCTTCTGAGAAGTTGGCAGTTATGTGATGGGCAAAACATATAAGTGGGATGATGGGCATAAAAATAAATAAAGAAGAAGATAGGCAAAGGGGGTGGCGGGCATAAATATGTAAGTGGGATGATGGACATAAAATATATGGGGGGGATGTTGATGGTCATAAAACATATATATATATATATATATACACACTGCTCAAAAAATAATGGGAACACTAAAATAACACATCCTAGATCTTAATGAATGAAATATTCTTATTAAATACTTTGTTCTTTACATAGTTGAATGTGCTGACAACAAAATCACACAAAAATTATCAATGGAAATCAAATTTATTAACCCATGTAGGTCTGGATTTGGAGTCACACTCAAAATTAAAGTGGAAAAACACACTACAGGCTGATCCAACTTTGATGTAATGTCCTTAAAATAAGTCAAAATGAGGCTCAGTAGTGTGTGTGGCCTCCACGTGTCTGTATGACCTCCCTACAACGCCTAGGCATGTTCCTGATGAGGTGGCAGATGGTCTCCTAAAGGGATCTCCTCCCAGACCTGGACTAAAGCATCCACCAACTCCTGGACAGTCTGTGGTGCAACGTGGCGTTAGTGGATGGAGCGAGACATGATGTCCCAGATGGGCTCAATTGGATTCAGGTCTGGGGAACGGGCGGGCCAGTCCATGGCATCAATGCCTTCGTCTTGCAGGAACTGCTGACACACTCCAGCCACATGAGGTCTAGCATTGTCTTGCATTAGGAGGGACCCAGGGCCAACCGCACCAGCATATGGTCTCACAAGGGGTCTGAGGATCTCATCTCGGTACCTAATGGCAGTCAGGCTACCTCTGGCGAGCACATGGAGGGCTGTGCGGCCCCCCAAAGAAATGCCATCCCACACCATTACTGACCTACTGCCAAACCGGTCATGTTGGAGGATGTTGCAGGGAGCAGAACGTTCTTCTTGGCGTCTCCAGACTCTGTCACGTCTGTCACATGTGCTCAGTGAGAACCTGCTTTCATCTGTGAAGAGCACAGGGCGCCAGTGGCGAATTTGCCAATCTTGGTGTTCTCTGGCAAATGCCAAACGTCCTGCACAGTGTTGGGCTGTAAGCACAACCCCCACCTGTGGACGTCGGGCCCTCATACCACCCTCATGGAGTCTGTTTCTGATCGTGATTAGACACATGCACATTTGTGGCTTGCTGGAGGTCATTTTGCAGGGCTCTGCTGCTGGGTTGTTGCCCTCCTACGGCCTGCTCCACGTCTCCTGATGTACTGGCCTGTCTCCTGGTAGCGCCACCATGCTCTAGACACTATGCTGACAGACAGCAAACCTTCTTGCCACAGCTTGCATTGATGTGCCATCCTGGATGAGCTGCACTACCTGAGCCACTTGTGTGGGTTGTAGACTCCGTCTCATGCTACCACTAGAGTGAAAGCACCGCCAGCTTTCAAAGTGACCAAAACATCAGCCAGAAAGCATAGGAGCTGAGAAGTGGTCTGTGGTCACCACCTGCAGAACAACTCCTTTATTGGGTGTGTCTTGCTAATTTCCTATAATTTCCACCTGTTGGCTATTCCATTTGCACAACAGCATGTGAAATTGATTGTCAATCAGTGTTGCTTCCTAAGTGGACAGTTTGATTTCACAGAAGTGTGATTGACTTGGAGTTACATTGTGTTGTTTAAGTGTACCCTTTATTTTTTTTGAACAGCGTATATATATGAATATTTGGCCATTCACATCAGTCCCTGTCCCAATGGAGCTTACAATCTATATTCCTTGCCACACGTACATGCACACACATTCACGCTAGGGGTACATTTTTTTGAGCTACTGTAAGTAACTTACCAGTATATATTTGCATTGTGGGAGGAAACCGGAGCACACAGAGGAAACCCACGCAAGCACAGGGTGAATATACAAACTCCACACAGTTAGGGCCATGGTGGTAATCAAACCAATGACCTCAGTGCTGTGAGGCAGTAGTGCAAAAAAATGTGATATACATAGGGTCACTGTACTGAAGTCCTGTAATACATTTTCTCTGACGTCCTAGTGGATGCTGGGAACTCCGTAAGGACCATGGGGAATAGCGGCTCCGCAGGAGACTGGGCACAAAAGTAAAGCTTTAGAACTACCTGGTGTGCACTGGCTCCTCCCCCTATGACCCTCCTCCAAGCCTCAGTTAGATTTTTGTGCCCGAACGAGAAGGGTGCACACTAGGGGCTCTCCTGAGCTGCTTAGTGAAAAGTTTAGTTTTAGGTTTTTTATTTTCAGTGAGACCTGCTGGCAACAGGCTCACTGCATCGAGGGACTAAGGGGAGAAGAAGCGAACTCACCTGCGTGCAGAGTGGATTGGGCTTCTTAGGCTACTGGACACCCTTAGCTCCAGAGGGATCGAACACAGGCCCAGCCATGGAGTCCGGTCCCAGAGCCGCGCCGCCGGCCCCCTTACAGAGCCAGAAGCAAGAAGAGGTCCGGAAAATCGGCGGCAGAAGACATCCTGTCTTCACCAAGGTAGCGCACAGCACTGCAGCTGTGCGCCATTGCTCCTCAGCACACTTCACACTTCGGTCACTGAGGGTGCAGGGCGCTAGGGGGGGGCGCCCTGAGCAGCAATAAAAACACCTTGGCTGGCGAAAATACATCACATATAGCCCCCAGGGCTATATGGATGAATTTTAACCCCTGCCAGATTACACTGAAAAACGGGAGAAAAGGCCGCCGAGAAAGGGGCGGAGCCTATCTCCTCAGCACACTGGCGCCATTTTCCCTCACAGCTCCGTTGGAGGGAAGCTCCCTGGCTCTCCCCTGCAGTCACTACACTACAGAAAGGGTTAAAAAAGAGAGGGGGGCACTAATTAGGCGCAGTATAAACAATACAGCAGCTATAAGGGGAAAAACACTTATATAAGGTTATCCCTGTATATATATAGCGCTCTGGTGTGTGCTGTCTCCCCAAAGGGCTAGTGGGGTCCTGTCCTCTATCAGAGCATTCCCTGTGTGTGTGCTGTGTGTCGGTACGTTTGTGTCGACATGTATGAGGAGGAAAATGATGTGGAGGCGGAGCAAATTGCCTGTAATAGGGATGTCACTCCCTAGGGGGTCGACACCTGAGTGGATGAACTGCTGGAAGGAATTACATGACAGTGTCAGCTCTTTACAAAAGACAGTGATTGACATGAGACAGCCGGCTACTCAGCTTGTGCCTGTCCAGACGTCTCATAGGCCGTCAGGGGCTCTAAAGCGCCCGTTACCTCAGATGGCAAATACAGACGCCGACACGGATACTGACTCCAGTGTCGACGGTGAAGAGACAAATATGACTTCCAGTAGGGCCACACGTTACATGATTGAGGCAATGGAAAATGTTTTACACATTTCTGATAATACGAGTACCACCAATAGGGGTATTATGTTCAGTGAGGAAAAACTACCTGTAGTTTTCCTGAATCTGAGAAATTAAATGAGGTGTGTGATGAAGCGTGGGTTTCCCCCGATAAAAAACTGATAATTTCTAAAAAGTTATTGGCATATATCCTTTCCCGCCAGAGGTTAGGGTGCGTTGGGAAACACCCCCTAGGGGGGATAAAGCGCTCACACGCTTGTCAAAACAAGGGCTCTACCCTCTCCTGAGATGGCCGCCCTTAAGGATCCTGCTGATAAAAAGCAGGAGGGTATCCTAAAATGTATTTACACACATACTGGTGTTATACTGCGACCAGCAATCGCCTCAGCCTGGATGTGCAGTGCTGGGTTGGCGTGGTCGGATTCCCTGACTGAAAATATTGATACCCTTGATAGGGACAGTATATTATTGCCTGTAGAGCATTTAAAAGATGCATTTCTATATATGTGTGATGCACAGCGGGATATTTGCCGACTGGCATCAAGAGTAAGTGCGCTGTCCATTTCTGCCAGAAGAGGGTTATGGACACGACAGTGGTCAGGTGATGCGGATTCCAAATGGCATATGGAAGTATTGCCTTATAAAGGGGAGGAGTTATTTGGGGTTGGTCTTTCAGACCTGGTGGCCACGGCAACAGCTGGGAAATCCACGTTTTTACCCCAGGTCGCCTCTCAACATAAGAAGACGCCGTATTATCAGGCGCAGTCCTTTCGTTCCCATAAGGGCACGTGGGCAAAAGGTTCCTCATTTCTGCCCCGTGACAGAGGGAGAGGGAAACGGCTGCAGAAATCAGCCAGTTCCCAGGAACAGAAGCCCTCTCCCGCCTCTGCCAAGCCCTCAGCATGACGCTGGGGCTTTACAAGCAGACAGGGAGGCAGTGTTGGAAGCCATTCACAAGCTGTATTCCCAGCAGGTGATAATTAAGGTACCCCTCCTGCAACAGGGAAAGGGGTATTACTCCACACTGTTGTGGTACCGAAGCCGGACGGCTCGGTGAGACCGATTTTAAATCTAAAATCTTTGAACACTTACATACAGAGGTTCAAATTCAAGAGAAGGGGACTACATGGTGTCTCTGGACATCAAGGATGCTTACCTTCATGTCCAAAATTACCCTTCTCACCAAGGGTACCTCAGGTTTGTGGTACAGAACTGTCACTATCAGTTTCAGACGCTGCCGTTTGGATGGTCCACGGCACCCCGGGTCTTTACCAAGGTAATGGCCGAAATGATGATACTCCTTCGAAGGAAGGGAGTTTTAGTTATCCCTTACTTGGACGATCTCCTGATAAGGGTAAGATCCTGGGAACAGTTGGAGGTCGGTGTAGCACTATCTCAGGTAGTGTTGCGACAGCACGATTGGATTCTCAATATTCCAAAATCGCAGCTGGTTCCGACGACTCGTCTTCTGTTCCTAGGGATGATTCTGGACACAGTTCAGAAAAAGGTGTTTCTCCCGGAGGAGAGAGCCAGGGAGTTATCCGAGCTAGTCAGGAACCTCCTAAAACTGAGCCAAGTCTCAGTGCATCAATGCACAAGGGTTCAGGGAAAAATGGTAGCTTCCTACGAAGCAAAGCCATTCGGCAGATTCCACGCAAGAATTTTCCAGTGGGACCTGCTGGACAAATGGTCCGGGTCGCATCTTAAGATGCATCAGCGGATAACCCGGTCACCAAGGACAAGGGTGTCCCTCCTGTGGTGGTTGCATAGAGGGCCGCAGAGTCGGCATTCAGGACTGGGTCCTGGTGACCACGGATGCCAGCCTGCGAGGCTGGGGAGCAGTCACACAGGGAAGAAATTTCCAGGGCTTAGGGTCAAGCCTGGAGACATCATTTCACATAAATATCCTGGAGCTAAGGGCCATTTACAATGCTCTCAGCTTAGCAAGACCTCTGCTTCAAGGTCAGCCGGTGTTGATCCAGTCGGACAACATCACGGCAGTCACCCATGTAAACAGACAGGGTGGCACAAGAAGCAGTCAATGGCAGAAGCTGCAAAGATTCTTCGCTGGGCGGAAAATCATGGGATAGCACTGTCAGCAGTATTCATTCCGGGAGTGGACAACTGGGAAGCAGACTTCCTCAGCAGGCACGGCCTCCACCCGGGAGAGTGGGGACTTCACCCAGAAGTCTTCCACATGATTGTAAACCATTGGGAAAAACCAAAGGTGGACATGATGGCGTCCCGCCTAAACAAAAAATTGGACAGGTATTGCGCCAGGTCGAGGGACCCTCAGGCAATAGCTGTGGACGCTCTGGTAACACCGTGGGTGTACCAGTCAGTGTATGTGTTCCCTTCTCTTCCTCTCATACCAAAAGTACTGAGAATTATAAGACGGAGGGGAGTAAGAACTATACTCGTGGCTCCGGATTGGCCAAGAAGGACTTGGTACCCGGAACTTCAAGAGATGCTCACGGAGGACCCGTGGCCTCTACCTCTAAGAAGGGACCTGCTCCAGCAAGGACCCTGTCTATTCCAAGACTTACCGCGGCTGCATTTAACGGCAGGGCGGTTGAACGCCGGATCCTGAAGGAAAAAGGCATTCCGGATGAAGTCATCCCTACCCTGATCAAGCCAGGAAGGATGTAACCGCAAAGCATTATCACCGCATTTGGCAAAAATATGTTGCGGGGTGCGAGGCCAGTAAGGCCCCGATGGAGGAATTTTCAACTAGGTCGATTCCTGCATTTCCTGTAAACAGGAGTGTCTATGTGCCTAAAATTGGGGTCCATTAAGGTTCAAATTTCGGCCCTGTCAATTTTCTTCCAGAAAGAACTAACTTCAGTTCCTGAAGTTCAGACGTTTTGTAAAAGGGGTACTGCATATACAGCCTCCTTTTGTGCCTCCAGTGGCACCTTGGGATCTCAATGTAGTTTTGGGGTTCCTAAAGTCACATTGGTTTGAACCACTTGAATCTGTGGAGTTAAAATATCTCACATGGAAAGTGGTCATGTTGTTGGCCCTGGCCTCGGCCAGGCGCGTGTCAGAATTGGGGGCTTTATCCTGTAAAGGCCCTTATCTGATCTTCCAGACAGGGCGGAATTGAGGACTCATCCTCAATTTCTCCCTAAGGTGTTTTCAGCGTTTCACGTGAACCAGCCTATTGTGGTACCTGCGGCTACTAGGGACTTGGAGGACTCCAAGTTGCTGGACGTAGTCAGGGCCCTGAAAATATATGTTTCCAGGACGGCTGGAGTCAGAAAATCTGACTCGCTGTTTATCCTGTATGCACCCAACAAGCTGGGTGCTCCTGCTTCTAAGCAGACTATTGCTCGTTGGATTTGTAGCACAATTCAGCTTGCACATTCTGTGGCAGGCCTGCCACAGCCAAAATCTGTAAAAGCCCATTCCACACGGAAAGTGGGCTCATCTTGGGCGACTGCCCGAGGGGTCTCGGCTTTACAACTTTGCCGAGCAGCTACTTGGTCAGGGGCAAACACGTTTGCTAAATTCTACAAATTTGATACCCTGGCTGAGGTGGACCTGGAGTTCTCTCATTCGGTGCTGCAGTGTCATCCGCACTCTCCCGCCCGTTTGGGAGCTTTGGTATAATCCCCATGGTCCTTACGGAGTTCCCAGCATCCACTGGGACGTCAGAGAAAATAAGAATTTAGTTACCGATAATTCTATTTCTCATAGTCCGTAGTGGATGCTGGGCGCCCATCCCAAGTGCGGATTGTCTGCAATACTTGTACATAGTTATTGTTACAAAAATCGGGTTATTGTGGTTGTGAGCCATCTTTCCAGAGGCTCCTCTGTTATCATGCTGTTAACTGGATTCAGATCACAGGTTGTACGGTGTGATCGGTGTGGCTGGTATGAGTCTTACCCGGGATTCATAAATCCTTCCTTATTGTGTACGCTCGTCCGGGCACAGTATCCTAACTGAGGCTTGGAGGAGGGTCATAGGGGGAGGAGCCAGTGCACACCAGGTAGTCCTAAAGCTTTACTTTTGTGCCCAGTCTCCTGCGGAGCCGCTATTCCCCATGGTCCTTACGGAGTTCCCAGCATCCACTACGGACTATGAGAAATAGAATTATCGGTAAGTAAATTCTTATTTTTATTGTCAGATGGTGTCCCAGGGCAAAATAATTTGAGAACCCCTACTCTAGGCCATGCCTGTTCAGTCTGCAAGCTCTGTAATAAAACACTTCTCACTGCATTAATCCTTTGGTTGTGTATTTCCTGCTGGGGTTTTCTCACTGATTTTTATAATAAAACTACTTTAGTAATGTACTTTCTGTGCCGTTTCAGACTATCAGATGTTCATTCCCATATGCCAGCTCCTGACAATATAGAAAGCGGCTTGAAATCGAGACAGTCATGGATGGAGGAGCTTCAGAAGGTATGAGCATTCATTAACACTGATTTGTCATTTTTAAATATAACTTACACTTTGCTAAGGGCAAGAAAATGTTACAAATAAATCATACAGACAGTCGGCAGTTGTCTGGGCTACTAATGCACACTGTGAGCATGCACAGACATTTTCCCCTGGTGCAATCCAATTGTAAGTGCTTTTATAAGCGTATGAATGTGTCATTTGTAGACATTTGATTGGCCTCCTTACATTCCATCCTCTGAGCTTGGCTTTTTTTTACATTCCATCGTCTGTAAATGGACTCTTTATATTCCATCCTCAGTGCTTGGCCTCTTTACTTTAAATCCTCGTGTGATTGGTCTTTTAATATTCCATCCCCTGTGATTGGCCTCTTTAAATGTCATCATCTGTGATTGGCTTGATTCTCCAGTGAGGGTTAAATATTTGCCACACTTTTGATGAGTTGAGAACCATATACAAGATACTGTAGCTCGTGGTAGCCACATTTCCAAATCACAATTGCATGTTCAGCAAAGCCTTGTAGAAATAAACAAGCCGACCTTAAAGACATGAGTGGGCCCTGGGCAATTACTACTAGTGGCTCTGAAACCTGTTTTGAATGTACAGGACAAACATGACAATTGGATTAGATTGGATAACGCGTTTCACCCGTAGGCTTGTTCACATCCTATCACCTGCAGCGTCCACAGTACACCACATAGTGGTGAAACGCCTACGGGTGAAACGCGTTATCCAATCTAATCCACAGCTGAATCGGAGCTGATGCCGCTGCTAGTGGGAGGCTTGTGAGACCACACGCCCGTGATACGGGCCTTTTCTTTTTTATTCCTGACATAGGCACTTATCTTTTCGGCCCGCTCTCATTCCTGCATTGCGCCCCGACACCAGGTAGCCGCATACGCTCTAACCGGAACAGTAGAAAGGCACTTTCCTTCCTTCCCAATCAGTGGATTACCCGGCCACTCTCTCATCTTCCATCCGCTGATTACCATAGGCGTAGGTAAATCAAGATGGAATGACAGCAGAAGTTGCTGGATTAATTCACTGGTTTTCTCTTTCTCTCGTGTCAAGTCAGTTCTGAAGTATGGTGAACCTTTAACACATGCATATGTTATTGTGAATATACAGGTCGACCCTATATTAGTGTGGCTTAATTAGCTTGAACTGTTATATCTATATATTCGATAGGTGTTTCTCTGTGATTACGTGCATTTGAGGAAGCGCAATTATTACACTGTGTTTATCCGGTATGTGGAAGCTTGCCTCCCGTAAATGTTATTAATGACCTATACAGGTCTTCACATCTAGTATGGATTAGTTTAATTGCCTTATTCCACATGCCTAACTGTGATTATGAATGTTTAGATCACACATAACTCAGATGAGGAGGTTAAATTGCTACACTGTGGTTTTTTGGTATGAGAAACCTGCATCCTGTAGATGTGATTGAATATTTTACCGGCTTTTGTAACAACAAAGACACATTGTATCCTTCTATATAGAGCACAGTGTATCTTGTTCTCTCCCTAGCCTGGTGTTGTAACACAAACACTTTGCAGCTGATGCATGGCCTCAGTATAACTCGCAACATTGTACTGAATATACAGATTAAGTTGCAACATCTCTATCAGCCAAATTGTGAACATCTGGGATATTCTGCTGACAGCTTTATTAACAATGCTAAGTAATCAATAAATTTGTTACAATGTTTAATGTCAGTAATACCATTATGTGTCCTCTTTTCTAAATTTGCGGTTGCAACCAAATACAGGACTCTTCATGTTCAAAATAGTTGAAACACACCTATATAATTTTGACTTTGAATAAATTGGTTTATTACAGTTTACCTATGATTTAAAAATCTCCATACGTGTGACTGCTATAGAGATTGGGCTGCTCACTACCGGTTTTTGTACAACAAAGAATGACGGCCGGGTTAGGAGCTATTAATTATTAGGGAAGGAGGAAACCTTAACAGTCAGTGGTATGTTTATCCTTGATACCTTAAAATATTGGTATTAATAATTTTTGTCTAATTAATTAGTGCCTTTTTCAGGATTTTTTAGATTGAACATTAACTTTATTACCAGTATAGGCCCTATTGACAAAAGGCGTGTGGATAATAATTTTTGGGGTTTTACAGCCTATTAAATACCCACTTTGAGAATAATTTTATACCCAACGAAATTGCAGGGCATGATTTCACTGCTGCATTTTCTGTTTCTTAATGTTTATGGTATTTATCCAAAAAATTACACACAATCTCAGATATTTGAATGTAATAATAAAAGTTATATTTTATTGATAAACAGTATTTCTCTGTACAGGTATAATACAATTAAGAGTGCCCCCAAACAAGAGTTTTCTTTTCTTTCCATAACACATTGTGGCCACATCCAGGAAGGATGCGGGCGTAATGTTATTGACCTGCGACGGCATTGCGGGGGCGGAGTTACGGTGTTACGGAGGCAACTCCGGGAAAACTAAGCAGCTCCGGGGGAAAAAAACGCTGACCACCTAACAGCGCAGCCAGACTGCACTACCAGGGATCAACTTTAGATCCGATTTCTCTGCAATCTAATTGCGGACGCATCAGGAGATGGCCGCACACATGCTGGGCGGCAGGGACGTGCGGTGGGGTGAGGCAGGTGAGGCAGAGCCTTTCCTGTCATACTAACGTTTGCACCAGAGTTTTTACTGTGTAAAGTATATGTAAAATACAAAGAATATAATTGAAATATCTTTTTTCTATTATTCTAATAATTTTTATAGCCAAAATTCTGCAGTAAAAAGTCTATGGCAGGTTTGCAATCTTTTCCACAGCTCTCAGATCAAAACTCACAAAATTCCCAGGAGTTTATACTGCTACACCTGTGTATAATGCCCAGATGTACCCTTTGGCTCATATATTGCGTTTAAATCTGGCTCTGGTGCTAGACAGTGCCTCCTGAGCCATTTAGCTCACTGCACATCCCTGCTGCACGGAGCCCTAGCATGTGCAGGGATGAACACAGATCTGGTTGCGTATGCAGCGATCTGCATTCATCTCTGAATAACCCCACGGATTCATGTGTTAATGCAGTGGCGGCACCCGTCAAACCCAGAGTTATCAGGTATTTTTTTTATTCCCGCTGAGGGAGGTGAAAAAAATTCACAATAACTGCTGGCTTCGGGGCTAATTGGATAACCCCGGGGGATCAGTTAGCACGCTGTAATCTACCATGGCGAATTGATCCCCCCTATGCAGGAAATTGCTCTAAATATCACAATATGCATGAAAAACTAAGCACAGTGAACAGAAAATCATATAATCATCATCGCACACACTCACTGATAGGTAGATAGAAAACAATCATATACAGCAACTTAAGTAACATCACACTATAATGTCAGCTCCTAAGTAATTACCAACATATAAAAAGTGGAAAAAAATCCTACATGGTAATTTACAGAACAATAACAGCGTAACCCTATGCAGTGCCAGATTAAGGTCCACATGGGTCTGGAGCTGAAATTTAGGAAGGTCCTATTATGTGCCTCTGCAGGAGGTGTGACAAGCGCTGCGGTGGTGTGATTAGTGATGTGGGGGTGTGACCAGTGTGGTGTGGGTGTGGTCTAAATAGCGGTGTGGCCTGTGCCATGGGTGTGGCTATCTCGATGGAGGTCAAAGCTAATGCCTATCTTCAACCACTTAATAGTGGCGCTATAACAAGAAAAAGTTTGTAACCTCCATATAATATAATACAGAGAAACAGTGACCACCATAATACAGTGCATCAGTGACCACCATATATACAGAGAGCATCTCCGTGACCAGCATTTAATACCGGGAGCATCGCAGTGACCGCCATATGATACAGAGAGCATCTCAGTGACCAGCATTTAATACCGGGAGCATCGCAGTGACCGCCATATGATACAGAGAGCTGTATCAACATGCAAAGAAGGTGGAAAGGGGAGAAACGATGGGGCAAAACAGAGCAGGTGTGGAAAGATTGGAAAAGAGGGGGGGCAATACAGAGGAGATAGGGAAAGGGGAGCAGAGATAAGGGCAAAACAGAGCAAACAGTGAACTGAGGGCTCATGGGACACAGTTACTGATACAAAAACCTATTGACAGACAGAGGCGTATCTAGGGTAGGGCGAGTGGGGCACGTGCCCTGGGCGCCTTGGCAGGCCCAGGAGAGGGGGGCGCCGCCGGCGTCCACTCGCCCCCGTCAACCCTAAATGTGAGGGGAGGAGAGCGCAGCGTCTCTCCCTCCCCTCACCGCCGCTGACAGCACTAGCAGCGCTGGCAGCAGCGCTGCTGTGTCCGGTCTCCGGCGCTAGCCAATCAGAGCTTGCGGACCGGCTCCTGATTGGCTGCTGGTCCGCGAGCTCTGATTGGCTAGCGAACCGGCTCCAGACAGCCGCCGGAGACCTGGAGCGGCGAGGGGAAGGAGAGGCGCTGCGCTCTCCTCTCCTCACATAGCAACAAGCGGCCGACGGACGGTAAGTGACGGGGGAAGGGGGTCCGGCGGCACGGGGGAGGGGAGGGGGGGCGGCGGCACGGGGGGGGCATGTATCTGGCACCAAGTGGGGCCTGGCACTGTGGGGCATGTATCTGGCACTGTCTGTGGGGCAATGTAACTGGCACTGTGGGGCATGTATCTGGCACTGTCTGTGGGTCAATGTAACTGGCACTGTGGGGCATGTAACTGGCACTGTGGGGAAATGTATCTGGCACGGTGGGGCATGTAACTGGCACCAAATGGGGCATGTAACTAACACTGAGTGGGGCCTGGCACTGTGGGGCATATATCTGGCACTGTGGGGCAATGTATCCGGCACTGTGGGGCATGTATCTGGCACTGAGTGGGGCATGTATCTGGCACTGTGGGGCAATGTATCTGGCACTGTGGGGCTTGTATCTGGCACTGTGGGGCATGTATCTGGCACTGTGGGGCATGATCTGGCACTGTGGGGCATGTATCCGGCACTGTAGGGCATGTATCCGGCACTGTGGGGCAATGTAACTGGCACTGTGGGGCAATGTAACTGGCACTGAGTGGGGCATGTATCTGGCACTGTGGGGCAATGTATCTGGCACTGTGGGCATGTATCCGGCACTGTGGGGCAATGTATCTGGCACTGTGGGGCAATGTAACTGGCACTGAGTGGGGCATGTATCTGGCACTGTGGGGCAATGTATCTGGCACTGTGGGCATGTATCCGGCACTGTGGGGCAATGTAACTGGCACTGTGGGGCAATGTAACTGGCACTGTGGGGCAATGTAACTGGCACTGAGTGGGGCAATGTATCCGGCACCGTGGGGCAATGTATCCGGCACTGTGGGGCAATGTTACTGGCACTGCGGGGCAATGTAACTGGCACTGTGGGCCATCTTCAGTGGCCACACCCCTTCTGGAGCGTGGCCACCCCCCTTCTGGTGTGTGACCAAGCCCATTTTTTCGCCACGCGCGCACATGATTCTTTTTGTATGTTTTTTTTTTCTGGGGGGGGGGGGGGGGGGGGCGGTCGCCATTTTCCATCTTGCCCTGGGCTCCGAAAACCCTAGTTACGCCTCTGTTGACAGAGACACCACTTACCAACAGACATCTCTTACTGACACAGGCACACTTGCAGACAGACACTGCTTACAAACAGACACCCCTTACTGACACAAATATAGACTCACTTACTTACACACTTACTGAAACACCTACCTGACACACTTATTGACACACACACACACACACACACACACACACACACACACACACACACACACACACCACCTACTGACACAGACTTACTGATACTTACCACTTACAGACACCTCTTACTGACACCTCTTACTGACATATTACTTATGAACAGAGGCACCCCTCACTGACATATTCCACTTACTGACACAGAAAGACTTACTGACACATCTTACTAACACAAACATTTATTGACACAGACACCATTTACTGACACATGGCACTTACGGACACAGACACCACTTATTGGCACATACATACTTAATAATAGATACAACTTAGTGACACAAACACTCCTACTGGCAGGGACTGGGCTGCCATCAGAAATTGTGGGGCCTGGGACTGAAAAAAATAGGTAATTCCCCCCCCCCCCCCTCCCTCGACCCACATAGCCTCACACATGCATATGCTACCCCCATAGCCATATTTCCCTCTGTCTCTCAGTTACACTCCCTCCACACATTACCCTCTGCCTCAGTGACATGGCCACATTGACCTGTCTCTCAGTGACCCCCCTCGGCACATTCCCCTCTGTCTCTCAGTTACACCCCCTCCACACATTCCCCTCAGTCTCAGTGACATGGCCTCATTGACCTGTCTCTCAGTGACCCCCCTCGCCACATTCCCCTCTGTCTCTCAGTTACACCCCCTCCACACATTACCCTCTGCCTCAGTGACATGGCCACATTGACCTGTCTCTCAGTGACTCCCCTCGCCACATTCCCCTCTGTCTCTCAGTTACACCTCCTCCACACATTACCCTCTGCCTCAGTGACATGGCCACATTGACCTGTCTCTCAGTGACCCCCCTCGCCATATTTCCCTCTGTCTCTCAGTTACACCCCCTCCACACATTACCCTCTGTCTCAGTGACATGGCCACATTGACCTGTCTCTCAGTGACCCCCCTCGCCACATTCCCCTCTGTCTCTCAAATACTGCCCCCACATTCCTATCTGTGTCAGTGACACCCACACATTTTCCTGTCTCTGTGACCCACCTCACCACGGGTGCGGTATGTAAGGTCGACAGTAAGTAGGTCGACCACTATTGGTCGACAGGGATGCTAGGTCGACAGGGTCTTTAGGTCGACAGGTCAAAAGGTCGACATGATTTTTTGATTATTATTTTTTGTGTCGTTTTCTCCGTACAGTGACCGGGAACCCCAATTAGTTCACCGTGTCCCCTCGCATGCTTCGGGCTAGGTTACTATTCCCAATTGTAGTCCACATGGATCATAAAGTATGAAAAAGTTCAAAAGAAAAAAAAATGTAAAAAACAAACACGTCGACCTTTTGACCTGTCGACCTAGAACATGTCGACCTAAATACCATGTTGACATAGAAACCCAGTTGACCTACTTACTGTCGACCAATAGTGGTCGACCAAAACATTGTCGACCTACTTACTGTCGACCTAAAGACCGGATCCCCTCCCCACATTCCCCTGTCTCTCAGTGACCCCCCAAAAAACATTCCCCTCTGTGTCTCAGTGACCACGACACTCACACTCACATTTCCTTCTGTTTCACCCCCCCCCCCCCACACACACACACACACACACACACACACACACACACACACACACACACACACACACACACACACCCACATACCCCTCTCGGCAGCAACATTAATATAAAGGTTCTCACCAGTGAAAAGATGCTGGCTGCCGAGCACTCTCCTGGCCCACAAATGGTGGGCTGCCAGGTTGGCTGGTTACCGGACCACATCTAAGCTGGAAGATAAGCTCTGCGCGGCCGGGCCAGAGCTTAAGTGCAGTGTCAGCCCCTTACTGTAAGAGCCAGAGGGAGCCCCACTTTCTATCCAGGACAGGTACTCCTGTCCAGCAGTTCCCCCCAACCCCTGACGCAGCCCTGGACACAGACACCCCTTACTGACAGATACCACTTACCTATACAGACATCTCTAATGGACACAGATAGCCCTTACGGACACAGAGACCTCTTACTGACATAGACACCCCTTACTGACAGACACACTTACTGACACAAACACACTGATATAAACTTACTGACACTACATACACAGACACTCCTTACTGATACAAACACATTTACTGACAGATACCACTTACTAACACAGATAACCCTTACTGACAAAGACGCCACTTACTGACACAGATGCCACTTATTGGAACATACAAACTTACTGGCAGACACGCCTTACTGACATAGATACAACTTACTGACACAGACCACTTACTGAGACACCCCTTACTGACACAGACACTACTTACTAACAGATAACACTTATTGGTACATACATACTTACTAACACACAACCCTTACTGACACAGATACAACTTACTGATATAGATACCACTTACTAACACAGATAAACTAAATGCCTCAGACATCACTTACTGACAATTTATATATAAATGTTTTCTGCGCTAATGATATATAGCAGCTCAAATTATAATAATAAATGTGTTGTAAAGAATGAGCGCTTATGTTTTAATGTGGCACCTGTGAAAAAAAGTTAGTTATTAGTAACAGATGTTTACAGCCATTTATATAAGCCCTTTAGCGGTGTAGTACACAGACTTGTCCGGAACTTAGACCTAACTGTCCCTACCTTACTGATGGCCACGGGATTCCTCAGCCTGGTGTAGAAGCGGCTGGCTGTGGCTTGCTGGTATAATCGCGTTTCACTACCGCTGCGTCCAACGGGGGAAGTTGAGCAGATGACGTCACTCGGCAAATCGCTGGATCCGCTGGACGTTAGTTTGTATAGATCCTTTGTGTTACCGCTTATCCACCACGTCTCCCCCGCTGGACGCAGCAGTAGTGAGAGACACGATTATACCAGCAAGCCACGGACAGCTGCTTCTACACCAGGCTGAGGAATCCCGTGGCCATCAGTAAGGTAGGGACAGTTAGGTCTAAATTCCGGACAAGTCTGTGTACTACACCGCCAAAGGGCTCATATAAAGGGCTGTAAACATTTGTTTTTAATAACTAACTTTTTTTCACAGGTGCCACATTAAAACATAAACACTCATTCTTTACCACACCACTTACTGACAGACACTACTAACTGACACACACACACAACACAAACTTACTGACGCAGTCTCCACTTACTGATAGACATTACTTACTGGCACACACGCACAACATAGGCACTACTTACTGACACACACAGATACAACACAATACTTACTGACACAGACACAACTTACAGACAGACACTACTTACTGACACACAATGCAACACTTACTGACACACATACCACACAAAACGTACTGATACAGACACCACTTACTGACAGATACTACATACTGACACACACGGCACAACACAAAACTTACTGACACAGACACCACTTACTGACATACACTACTTACTGACACACACAACACAAAACTTACTGACAGACACCACTTACTGACATACACTACTTACTGACACACAACATACTACTTACTGACACACACAACACAAAACTTACTGACAGACACCAGTAACTGACAGACACTACTTACTGACACACACCACAAAACTTCCTGACACATACCACTTCCTGACACACACACGCAACACTTACTGACACAGACACCACTTACTGACACATAGACATGCACACACACAACACACAAAACTTACTGATATTGACACCACTTACAGAGGAGGAGACCTTAGGGCCTGGTGTGGCTTGCAAGTCACCTAAAAGACAGCTCTCCCAAAAGACAGCAGCCCCTCCCCAGACCATCACCCTCTTTCATGAAGCTTTTTCCTGTTGGGAAGCTGCAGCGGGGAGGGTAAGTATATAAGCATGCATATTGGATTGGTAGGGGGCGTAGCCTCGGGCCGAATGGGGGCGGAGCTTCGGGCATACCTGGGGGCGGAGCCTCACATCGATACTGCAAGGAAAGGCAGGTTTAGTGCCGTGGTGGGGTGAATGGGCAGCCGGAGGTGAGTGCGCTGCTGTTTGTAATGACAGGAAATATATTTCTCTTACGTCCTAGAGGATGCTGGGGACTCCGTAAGGACCATGGGGCATAGACGGGCTCCGCAGGAGATAGGGCACCTAAAAGATCTTTGACTATGGGTGTGCACTGGCTCCTCCCTCTATGCCCCTCCTCCAGACCTCAGTTAGATCTTGTGCCCAGAGGAGAAAGGGTACAAAGCAGTGAGCTCTCAAGAGTTTGCTGTTTTAAAGAATTTTGTTAGGTTTTTTATTTTCAGGGAGTCCTGTTGGCAACAGGCTCCCTGCATCGTGGGACTGAGGAGAGAGAAACAGAGCTGGCTTGTAAGGTTGGGCACTGCTTCTAGGCCACTGGACACCATTAGCTCCAGAGGGAGTCGGAACACAGGCCTCACCTGGGGTTCGTCCCGGAGCCACGCCGCCGTCCTCCTCACAGATGCCGAATATAGAAGCCGGGTGAGTATTGAGGAAAAGACTTCAGGCGGCAGAAGACATCAGATCTTTATGAGGTAAGCGCGCAGCGGTAAGCTGCGCGCCATTGCTCCCAGTCACACACACACAAGAGGCACTGTAGGGTGCAGGGCGCAGGGGGGGGGGGGGGGGGGGCGCCCTGGGCAGCAATAAACCTCAATTTGGGCATAAATATGTTGGATTAGGCTGTGGGACAGTAAATCCACGGACCCCCGCCATTTTCTTACAATATCATGAGGGGACCGAAGCACGCCGTCGGGTGGGCGGGGCTTGATCCTCTGCACTTACCAGCGCCATTTTCTCCACAGAGGCTGCATGAGAAAACGCTGCCTCCCTGTTCTCTCCCCTGCTGAGCTTCACAGGCTGGAACAAAGAGATGGGGGGCACATTGGCGACGCAGTGAGTGGAGATTAACATTATAAATATATAAAAGCGCTATCTGGTCATATATTCCAGTGTTTGGGCGCTGGGTGTGTGCTGGCATTCTCTCTCTCTGTCTCCCCTAAGGGCCTGGTTGGGGTTTTGTCCCCTTATAGGTAACTCCCTGTGTGTGTGGGGTGTCGGTAAGTGTGTGTCGACATGTCTGAAGCGGAAGGCTTCTCCAAGGAGGAGGTGGAGCAAATGAGTGGTGTATCCCCGTCGCTGGTGCCGACTCAGGATTGGATGAGCATGTGGCATAGGTTAAATGCAAGTGTGACATCTTTACGTGAGAGGCTTGATAAGGCTGAATTAAGGGGAACATCAGGGGGTCAATCCTCGGATTGGACCGATTCACAGGGCCCGTCGGGGTCTCAAAAACGTCCCTTAACACAAGACACTACTACCGACACGGACTCTGATTCCAGTGTCGATTATGACGAAGTAAAATTGCACCCTAGGATGACTAAAACCATTCAGTGTATGATTGTGGCAATTAGGGAAGTCTTGCATATTGTAGATGAACCCTCGGTCCCCGACACAAGGGTACACATGTTTAAGGAAAAGAAACAGATTATACATTTTCCCACATCTCATGAATTAAATTAATTCTTTATAAAAGCTTGGGAGACTCCGGAGAAGAGGCCGCAGATCCCCAAAATAATTTATATGGCATACCCCTTCCCTAAACAGGACAGGGAGAGTTGGGAATCACCTCCCACTGTGGACAAGGCCCTGACGCGCTTGTCCAAGAAGGTGGCGCTACCGTCTCCTGGCACAGCTGCCCTTAAGGACCCTGCAGATCGCAGGCAAGAATCTACCTTAAAGGGTATTTATTCTCATACGGGTGCTATACTACGACCGACGATTGCGTCGGCATGGGTGTGTAGCGCAGTTGCAGCTTGGGCAGATGAGCTGACAGATAATTTTGATAGTATGGATAAGGATACTATATTCTTAACTATAGCCCATATAAAAGACGCAGTCTTATTTATGAGGTATGCTCAAAGAGACATTGGATTGCTGGCTTCTAGGGCCAATGCCATGTCGATCTCAGCGAGATGATCCTTATGGACTCGCCAATGGACGGGTGATGCGGATTCCAAAAAGCATATGGAAGTACTACCCTATAAGGGTGATGTATTGTTTGGGGATGGGCTGACGGACCTGGTTTCCACAGCTACAGCAGGTAAATCAAATTTTTTACCATATATTCCCCTAACAGCAAAAGAAAATGCCACCCTACCAGATGCAGTCCTTTCGGTCGCACAAGTCCAGAAGAAGTCGGGGATCCTCCTTCCTTGCCAGAGGTAAGGGTTAGAGGCAAAAGAGCACCTGCTTCGGCAAACGCCCAGGAACAAAAGTCCTCCCCGGCTACTCCAAAACCCACAGCATGACGCCGGGACTCCCCTGAGGGAGTCCGCACCGGTGGGCGCACGTCTTCGACTTTTCAGCCAGGTCTGGGTCAGCTCAGACCTGAATCCCTGGGTGTTAGAAATAGTTTCCCAGGGTTACAAACTGGAATTCGAAGAGGTGCCCCCGCGCCGATTTTTCAAGTCGGCCCTACCAGTTTCCACGTCGGAACGGGATGTAGTGTTAGCTGCAATTCAAACGCTGTGTATACAGCAAGTGATAATCAGGGTTCCCATGAACCAGCAGGGAAGAGGTTATTACTCAACCCTCTTTGTGGTCCCAAAACCGGACGGTTCGGTCAGACCTATCTTGAATCTGAAATACCTAAACCTGTACATAAAAAGATTCAAATTCAAAATGGAATCGCTCAGAGCGATAATAGCCAATATGGAGGAGGGGGAGTTTATGGTTTCTCTGGACATAAAGGATGCGTACCTTCATGTCCCCATATATCCCCCCCATCAAGAATTCCTGAGATTCGCTGTACAGGATTGTCATTACCAATTTCGGACGTTGCCGTTTGGACTTTCCACGGCCCCGAGGATTTTCACCAAGATAATGGCGGAAATGATGGTGGTCCTGCGCAAGCATGGAGTCACAATTATCCCATACTTGGACGATCTCCTGATAAAAGCGAGATCAAGGGAGAAATTGCTGAGCAGTGTGGCGCTCTCTCTGAGAGTGCTCCAGCAACATGGTTGGATTCTAAATCTACCGAAGTCACAGTTGATTCCGACAACTCGATTACCGTTCCTAGGTATGATACTGGATACAGAAAAAATGAAGGTCTTCCTTCCAATGGAGAAAGCCCAGGACATCCAGAACATGGTCAGAGACCTGCTGAAACCGAAAAGGGTGTCTGTTCACCAGTGCACTCGAGTTCTGGGAAAGATGGTGGCGGCCTACGAGGCCATTCCATTCGGAAGGTTCCATGCAAGGACTTTTCAATGGGACCTTCTGGACAAGTGGTCCGGGTCCCATCTACACTTACATTGAAAAATAACTCTGTCCCCAGGGGCCAGGGTGTCTCTCCTGTGGTGGTTGCAAAGAGCTCACCTACTGGAGGGTCGCAGATTCGGAATTCAGGATTGGATCCTGGTTACCACGGACGCGAGCCTCCGAGGATGGGGAGCAGTCACACAAGGAAGACATTTTCAGGGACTTTGGTCAGACCAGGAGTCATGTCTACACATCAATGTGTTGGAACTCAGGGCCACATACAACGGCCTTCGACAAGCGGAGAGTCTTCTTCGAAACCTACCAGTTCTGATTCAGTCAGACAATGTCACAGCAGTGGCTCATGTGAACTGCCAAGGCGGGACAAGAAGCAGAGTCGCGATGGCGGAAGCCACCAGGATTCTTCGCTGGGCGGAAAATCACGTGAGCGCTCTGTCGGCTGTCTTCATTCCGGGAGTGGACAACTGGGAAGCAGACTTCCTCAGCAGACACGATCTCCATCCAGGAGAGTGGGGACTTCATCAAGAAGTCTTTGCAGACATAATACGTCTTTGGGGAACTCCTCAAATAGACATGATGGCGTCACGCCTCAACAAAAAACTTCGGAGGTATTGTGCCAGGTCTCGGGACCCTCAGGCAGTAGCAGTAGACGCTCTGATAACACCGTGGGTGTGCAAGTTGGTCTACGTGTTTCCTCCTCTTCCTCTCATCACAAAAGTGTTGAGGATCATAAGATGAAGAAGAGTACAGATGATACTCGTTGTCCCAGACTGGCCTCGAAGGGCCTGGTACTCAGATCTACAAGAGATGCTCACGGGAGATCCCTGGCCTCTTCCGCTGAGGGAAGACCTATTGCAACATGGGCCCTGTGTATTTCAAGACTTACCGCGGTTACGTTTGACGGCATGGCGGTTGAACGCCGAATCCTAGCAAAAAAGGGGATTCCTGAAGAGGTCATCCCTACTTTAATAAAGGCTAGGTAGGAGGTGACGGTTAAGCATTATCACCGTATCTGGCGAAAGTATGTGTCTTGGTGTGAGACCAAGAATGCACCTATGGAAGATTTTCATCTGGGTCGTTTTCTCCACTTCCTACAGACAGGAGTGGATATGGGCCTGAAATTAGGCTCTGTTAAGGTTCAGATTTCGCCCTCTCGATTCTCTTTCAGAAGGAATTGGCTTCTCTTCCAGAAGTCCAGACGTTTGTAAAGGGAGTGCTGCACATCCAGCCCCCTTTTGTGCCTCCAGTGGCACCATGGGACCTCAACGTGGTGTTGCAGTTCCTAAAATCACACTGGTTTGAACCGCTTAAAAAGGTTGAGTTGAAATTTCTTACTTGGAAGGTGGTCATGTTGTTGGCCTTGGCATCGGCAAGGCGAGTATCAGAATTGGCGGCTTTGTCACACAAAAGCCCCTACTTGATTTTTCATGTGGATCGAGCTGAATTGAGGATACGTCCGCAATTTTTGCCTAAGGTGGTTTCTTCATTCCATGTGAATCAACCTATTGTGGTGCCTGTGGCTACAAGTGACCTGGAGGATTCCAGATCCCTGGACGTAGTCAGGGCCTTAAAGATTTATGTAGCCAGGACGGCTAGAATTAGGAAAACAGAGGCCCTGTTTGTCCTGTATGCGGCCAATAAGATTGGCGCACCTGCTTCGAAGCAGACTATTGCTCGCTGGATCTGTAATACGATTCAGCAGGCTCACTCTACGGCTGGATTGCCGGTGCCAAATTTGGTTAAGGCCCATTCCACTAGGAAGGTGGGCTCTTCTTGGGCGGCTGCCCGAGGCGTCTCGGCATTACAACTTTGCCGAGCGGCGACTTGGTCGGGGTCAAACACTTTTGCTAAATTCTACAAGTTTGATACCCTGACTGATGAGGACCTAGCGTTTGCTCAGTCGTTGCTGCAGAGTCATACGCACTCTCCCGCCCGATTGGATGCTTTGGTATAAACCCCGTGGTCCTTACGGTGTCCCCAGCATCCTCTAGGACGTAAGAGAAAATAAGATTTTAAACCTACCGGTAAATCTATTTCTCCTAGTCCGTAGAGGATGCTGGGCGCCCGTCCCAGTGCGGAAACTCTGCAAGACTTGTATATAGTTGTTGATTACATAAGGGTTATGTTACAGTTGGAATCGGTCTTGGACCGTTGCTGTTTTTTGTTCATACGGTTAACTGGTTATGTATGATCCAGGTTACATGGTATGATTGGTGTGGGCTGGTATGAATCTTGCCCTTGGATTTCTAAATCCTGCCTTGTAGTGTCCATCTCCTCTGGGCACAGTTCTCTAACTGAGGTCTGGAGGAGGGGCATAGAGGGAGGAGCCAGTGCACACCCATAGTCAAAGTTCTTTTAGGTGCCCTATCTCCTGCGGAGCCCGTCTATACCCCATGGTCCTTACGGAGTCCCCAGCATCCTCTACGGACTAGGAGAAATAGATTTACCGGTAGGTTTAAAATCTTATTTTTTCATGTCAGCACTGGTCGCACTGCAGGGAACTCTGGGCCTATTTTCAATGGGGGCTTGGAGCTGCAGCTCCATCCGCCCCATTGTTAATCCGGCCCTGACCCTATGGTATCAGGCATCGACTATGTTTTTCCAAGTAGTAAGGAAAGGCATGAAACAGGTATATCAGGAGAGATTCAAGAGATACACACATAGGGCCTAATTCACAGTTAACGTAGATGTGCGAAAAAACGCACATCTACGATCAATAACTCTGACATGCGGGGGGCGCCCAGCACAGGGTAAGTCCGCCCTGCATGCCGGATCCAGCCTCCCCCCCCCCCCCCGCAGACATGCAAAAGCATATGTGAAGCCGGCGCCCACCCCTGCCTTGCGCTCTCTGTGTCACATGCTGCAACACCCTAGTTACGGCACCGCAGAAGAAGAAGGGCAATGGGGCTTTACTCTGCACCATGACAAGGGGGAAAGCGGGCACTAGAGGCAGTCTGGGCCCCGTAGCAACTGCACTCCCTGCACCCACAGTAGTGTGGTGTTGCTGATAGCAACCAATCCCTATTACATTCTAGAAAATGATAGAAAGATTAGCATCACATTTTGGCCTACAGACTGATCCACTGTTTTTTTGTTATTTTTAAATTTTCAGTTTTCAAAATGCAGCGAGTCAGGAGAACTTTGGATTATATGGCTAATACAAACCATAAAGTCCTCATGATCAGACTCTTTGTTTTAATGGGATGCGGTCAATATGCCGCCGGCCGGAATCCCGGCGGTCGAAATACCGACGCCGGAATCCCGACCGCCACAATCCCGACCGCCACAATCCCGACATATTCTCCCTCCGTGGGTGTCCACGACACCCATAGAGGGAGAATATAATAGTGTGCCGAGCGTAGCGAGGCACCGTGCCCGTAGCGTGGCGAGCGAAGCGAGCCCGCAAGGGGCTGCGTTCCGCTCGCCACCCCTGTCGGGATTGTGTGGTCGAGATTCCGGCGTCGGTATTTCGACCGCCGGGATTCCGTCCGGCGGCATTTAGTACTGATCCCGTTTTAATACATGTGAATAAGAGAATGGGTGCTTTAATGCAGTGATTTTCAATCTTTTCCAACTTGCGGCACAGTGAACAAGACTTTAAAATTGCCAAGGCACACCTTCAGTCCTCCATAGAGATAAAACACACAAATAGACATTGGCCTCCACAGTAATGAAACAAACTCATTGGCCCACACAGTAATCCAAACACATTGTCTCCCACTGGCCTGCACAGTAATTCCTAACATGTTGACCCGCACAGTAATTCAAAATACATTGGCCCCCACAGTAATTCCAAACACATTAGCCCCCAGAGTAATTCCAAACACATTGACCGGCAGTAATTTTAAACACATCCCCCAGAGTAATTCCAAACACTTTGCCTCCAAAAGTAATTCCACACACATTGGTCCGTACAGTAATCCGAACACATTGGTCCCCACAGTAATTCCGCTCACACTGTCCCTCCACAGCAATTAAATAAATAAAAATACACTGCCGCCCCCCCCCCCCCCCCCCACCCCCCCCCCCCACCATGACTTTCTTTTTCTTCTCCCTCCATCAGCGCCGGTGGCTAGTGGGAGTTTACACAGCCATAAGCACTGTTGCATGCTGTTGGCAGTTAGACTGGTGCATGCTGCTGGCAGTAAGAATGGTGCGTGCTGCTGGCAATAAGACTGGAGCATGCTGCTGTCAGGTAGACTGGTGCGTGCTGCTGGCAGGAAGGCAAGCGGGTGGGAAGGCGACGTGGCGTGTGTGACCTATGAGCCACGCCGCTTCGCCATAGCTAACAGGCCGGGTGGTGGAAGAGTGCCAGGCCTGCCCGAGTCCTAGACTCTGATGCCAGCAACCGGGCAGCGCATCTCTGGTGGCACATTAGATAACCGCTGGCGGCATACTAGGCAGTTGGAAATCACTGCTTCAATGGCTTTTCTACTTGGGCTCCTATATTTGAATGTCCAATGGTAGATCTTTGGAGGATAGTAATTTTCTCTGATTTTTTTTTTACAGCTCTGGATGTAAAAAAAATGACAGTGAGCAAAACATATCACATAGAATTCATAGATATATTTCCACTATAATTAGTGTTGTTTACATTGCCATTTTATTATTATGGGGCATATTTATATAAAACAAAAAAAGTTGTGGGATGTTGTCTAAAAACAACTATTTTCAGGTGGTATCTGCAAATATCATGCATACCCAGAATGTATCTAGGCAGGATTGCAGCAGGGCTGTCTTAACAGCTTTGTAGGCCCTGGGGAAAGCACTGCACAGGGGCCCCTACCCACACATTCACAAGAAACAATAATTAAAAAAAAATCCTCTCTTCATACAGTGAATGGTTGTCAGCAGTCTGATTGGTGGATTGCTCTAGCCGTTCACCAATCAGCATGCTGACAGCCATTCATTGTCTGCTTGCAGGCTGGGAAGCAGTTAGAGATTGCTGTCTCATCGCTCTGATTGCGTGACCACCACCACCCCTGCACGGTGGCCTCTAGAATTGTGGGGTCCTGGGCAGCTGCCCAGTGTGCCTACATGTTAAGATGGCCCTGGACTGCATCAGTCCCTTGTTTTGTGATCAGACAAGAAGCCCCTCTATATGTTTCTATGGGGACTGCTATATTGTGTGATTTACCATACAAAGCATTCTGGAGCTTGCCCTGGCAACTAGCGGTCACGGCGAGTCTATGGGCTACTGATCTTTACCCTCTGGTCCCGAGTCACGCATGCACATTAAGCTGGCCGGGTTTAAGCCTGGAAGCAAATTGATAGGGTAAGCCATCACTCTGCTTCCAGTTCCTCATCAAGACAGGCTTTTGTCAGAGCTCTGCAAGACATTCTTAGTAAATTCTAGCAAAAATATTAATTTTTACTTTGCGAATTTAGTTGATAATATCACATCACATTCACAATAAAAATGGGGGATGTGATACCTAGGGCCCTCAATACCATTGCGATATCATTTGAGAAATAAAGGGTAGACGTGCACTAGAGTGTTAGTCACTTTATTGAAAGCCCAACTTTTTGAAAACTCCCATATAAATTTAAATCCCGCCAGTGGCAATCAGCATATACACATCAGTGAACTAATAGTCCATGGACAAGTCCTCCTCCAAGTACATAAAGGTGACATCATGAGGGTATTGGTGATAGCCGGATGGTATTGGTGATAGGATGGTATTGATATTGGTGATTTGTACTGTGAGCTGTGTTTCAGGGACGTGCAGTCAGGGGAGGCAGGGGAGGCAGTGCCTCACCTGTCATACTACAGATACAGAGTTTATATTATAAAAATTATCTGGACCTGTATAAAGTAAATATTTCTAACTTATACTGTAAGTATAAACTTTGTATTCTTCAAATAATTTTTAGTCTAAAAACTCACACGTTGCAGTGCTCCAGGAAGACACCGTGAGTCGTGAGGCAGCATCCAGCTCTGCCTCTCCTGTGATAGTAAGATCTGCCTAGTGCAGGGGGGCGGGGCTCTGCCGCTGCCAATAATATCACAGAGAAAACGGACCACTAGAGGCAGCTACTACAGCTGCCTCAATGATGATCGGGTGACCTGACCAGGAAGTTCAGAGCTTCAGACAGCTCACTTCCGACAAAGCACTCAGCACTGCCGCTGCCCGCTGCCTTCATGCTCCTAATCCTCCTGTGCTCTGGCTAGGTAGGGTCCTTTAATATACATTTTCTGTGCCTCAGCTCTGTATACTCTATACTGTAATACAGTGATGATCTAGATTCTATACAGTATCATCTGCACACAGCTGATTCATTAATCCTTCTCTGTGACATGAGCCTGCCTGCTGCCCTACACTGGTGCAGAGGTCAAAGCTCATCAGCACTGGCAGCACACCCCTGTGCACTGCATGCAGCAGTCTCTGTGTGATGCTGCTGGCTGGGACCTCTGCACAGGGGAACCACAGGACTTTGGCTCTGCACATTACTAATCTGCAATTGTGTGGGACCCTCCCATAGGCATATCATACTTGTTGTTTTGATAAATTAAATGGATTACTGTACAAAAGTGATGGACAAGGTGATAAATCAATGCCCTCGAGTAGCCACTTGCACATCAGGAGCTGGACTGACGGTAATCTGGTATGTGCTGTACTCTAGCATACTCTGCACAGTTCTACTGTATGTGATTAGTGGGAGTGACCAATCTGAATTGCCTAGGTGGGACCTTTAGCTACAGTATGTGTCTGTTATATAGAACGCACTTAGTATAGAACACTTTAAGGTGGATCCTCTACTTAGCGATGTTTTGTAGTGTTGGCCTCTAAAACTGAAATAACATTAACTGCAATTTTTGTTATTATTTTTAGTTTTGTGTGTGATTTTATCACATAATTTCCAATATGTTTTTTTTTTCTTTTTATCTACGTAGCATAACTGGAATAAAAAGTACTGTAATTTTACTTTGTATGCTCCCTCTTCGTCTTATATGCGCCCTACACACTGGGCGATGTTGCAGGGTTATATGAACGTTCTCGTTCAGTAATGAACAAGAAATCATTCATATCACTGAGTGTGTATGCACCAAAGATGAACAATGCACGTCCCTGCGGTCATTCATCGTTGGTTTCCGTCGTTTTGCAATGCAAGTCAATTTGGACGATATCGAGATCGATCATCATCAAAATTGCTGCCATCGCCCAGCGTGTAGGGTGCATTATACTAGAGTAGGTATCACACTGCTTGCTGGCTGAGATGATCAGCTTCTGCCTGGCTGTACACTCACTGGGTGTTTGGGTGTTTCAGGGGTTATTAACATTGCTGTCTAAAGGTCACTACTCCAGATTTCAAGGTATGTATAGGTGCCTCTATGCTCTTCTCTTACAAAGCCTGCAAAAAGGTCACATCTAGTGCTGTCTGGTAATTTGGGTAAGCTGCAGTTGTTTTATGTGAAACAGTGTATGTGTGTTAAGCCCCGTACACATGGGCCCACATTCCGAGTTGTTTGCTCGCTAGCTGCTTTTAGCAGCATTGCACACGCTAGGCCGCCGCCCCCTGGGAGTGTATCTTAGCTTAGCAGAATAGTGAACGAAAGATACGCATAATAGCGAAAAGAAAATTCTTAGCAGTTTCTGAGTGGCTCCAGACCTACTCAGAAATAGCGACGAGCTCAGGCCATTTCGTTCCTGGTTCGACGTCACACACACGCCCAGCGTTCGCCCAACCACTCCCCCGTTTCCCCAGCCACTCCCGCGTTTTTACTTGGCACGCCTGCGTTTTTCGTCAAACGCTGTGAAAACGCTGAGTTGACACCCAGAAACACCCACTTCCTGTCAATCACATTACGATCACTCGAACGAAGAAAAAACCTCGCTCTGGCATGAGTAAATTTGCTAAGGTCTTGGTAAAATAACTAAGCGCATGCGCAGTTAGCGTCTTTTTGCAATATAACGAAAAATCGGCAACGAGCGAACAACTCGGAATGAGGGCCATGGTGCGATTTGTCCTTACGATTTTGACTATACAGTCAAAATCATAAGAAACGTTAGTGCATATCGCACAATGTGTATGCTCTTGTGATGCCGATACGCGCTACCGGGGATCAACATCTTAAGACAAATAGACTGTCCAGGCAGGGCTGATATTGGTTAGATTGGAGGCTCATGCCTCTGGGCAGTTTCTAGCCGATATCGTCCATAAGCCTAAATCGTGTAGACACCATCAGACTGGTAACCTGATAAATACAGTAATGATTTATTGTAAACTTCAGAGGCAGGTTAAGCCTTATATATTTATTGCTATCCAGACTTTTAAATTCTGTAAATCATCCTGAGGTTTTAGTTCTGACCATACAGCGGCACCAGCTTGTTAGTTAAGTGACTTAGTGGGACATGTAATAAGCAGTGATAAAAGTGGAGAAGTGGCCCATGGCAACCAATCAGATACTCTGTATGGTTTTATAGTATGCAAATTATAAATGTTACGCCAATGCTGATTGTTTGCCGTGGTCAACTTCTCCACTGGCTCACTTCTCCATTTTTATCACTGCTTAATACATGTCCCCCTAAGGGGTTTAATTACTAAGCCTTGGATGGAGATAAAGTCAACAGAGATAAAGTACCAGCCAATCCGCTCCTAACTGACATTTCACTGGCTGTTACTTTAACTCCGTCAACTTTATCTCCATCTAAGGCTTAGTAAATACTGTAATGTTAGCAGTTTTGTTTGGAGCTTCTGTACAATGAAAAGCTAACAAAATGTAATCTGGGTGATGTGCGCACAGTGTGCAACCCAGCAAAGTCCTCCCTGACAAAAACCTCTATTGGGTTCATATATGTGTGTGTAAATCTGGCTCTGATGCAAGCCAGTGCCTCCCCAGCCATTTACCTCACCGCACGTCACTGCTGTGTTTGTGTTTTACTAGGCAGTTAGAGGAAAGCGACAAGATAACCACAAACTGAGTACCCAGCTGAATGACAAGGAGGGGTCTCTGCTCCTTCTCCAAAAAGAAATGAAGACCCTGACTCAGGTAAGACTTCTGCTGCTCTCTGAATGATAGCCAACAGGTACCTACAGTGGCTTTAGTAGCACCAATCAGCCTCTCTCAGTGTCCCAGTTCCTGGGCAACTTGTCTGTGCCGACTGCCGAGCATCTTTTTCACTCAAAATTATTTGCACAAATAAAACAAATGAAAGCGACAAAATGGCTTTGCTAGATTGCACTGATCAATTTCATGTGTGACATTTGTGCATCTATGTGCTAGCGAGTCAGGATCTGTATAGAAAGTGCTATGCTGCAGCGGCTGTGACTAAGGCTGGGTGCACACTACAACAATCCAGGATCGTGACCGACAGCATGAAAAAATGGTGGCCGACCGCCTGACAGCGCAGCCAGGGGTCAACCTTAGTTCCGATGCATTGCGGACGCATCGGGAGGTGGCCTCACACATGTTGGGTGGCCTTGCCCTGTGCTGATGGTAAAGTATGAAAAAGTTGAAAATTAAAAAAATATTGTTAAAAACTCATGTCCACCATATGCTCTGTCGACCACTGCCACGTCGACCTTTTGACAAAGTCGACATTCTGACCATGTCAACCAAATGCACGTCGACCAATCGTGGTTGAACGATTGACTGTCGACCATAGTACTGTCGAGCTATCATTCGGATACTGGTGTATGAGGGCACATTTGTACAGAATGGAGGCAAGCGGCACCTCCCAAATTCTGTGCACCAAACATAAGCACAGAAACGTAAGTGCTTAAATAATAATAAAAAAATGTCACTGGTTCCCCAAAAATGAATAAGCAGCGCTACAGCTACTGTATGGCCTGCAGGGTAGCAAAGTTCGGGATGTCCTTATAACAGGTTGCCCTGTCACAATACGAATCAACCCAACAGGTCTGAAGCTCTTAGGAAAATCAAAGGCAAAAATAGTCCCAACGAGTCCTGTCTGCCAAGCACCACCATGCCCATCACTGCCAGGACATACCTGAGCTTAGACAACTGCAAGTGCCAGCATGACCTGGCAGCCAGGGCCCATGTAGTTCCACAATAGTGATAGAACATAAACATAAACTGGAGATCCCCTTTCTAAAGTGTGTCATCATCATCATCATCATACTGTTATATAAGGGCTAATTTAAAGATAAGGCGGCTGCTACAAAGATCTTCCCTGGTGTACATCCCGTGTGTCCGAACATACAAGGACTGAGACGCCCACTCTCAGCATTCGTACATTCTGAGAAATACTGATTAGTACATCTTTGGAAACGTGGTGCACGATTGAAAATTGCCCCAGCCCTACAGCAGGTGCAGCTTCCCTGTTTGATTATGGTCTCCTATGTGAATGGGTGAGTGTCTGTATACACAACCATCTGCCATACTCCCATAACACACCCATAAGTTGGACCATCTTTATGTGTACACTAAGCCACCTCCCTGTCACTGCCCAGAAACACTCACAACAGCGTCAATATGTTGGAGAGCGTTACTATGCGTACTCTATGTTTAGGTTCCTACAAGGAGGCTTCAAATCCCTAACCAAGATGGCCACCAATCATGCTTCTGTGCATGTGTGACGCCAACTTGTCACTTTGGGAGATAGGCATCTTCCACCTAGCTCCAGGAGACTCTGCGATTACTACTAATCCAACCTGCCAGTACTCCTGTTACCGCTTGTACTATACACTGCTACCCTGATACAGTCACCAGCTGATGACCTTTATGCTCTGGTCAAGCTCTGCTCCATGTATAAGAGTCTGTGTATGTATAACTGTGAGTACATCTGTACACTTCACATTACTGCTGAATAAACAACCCCACTGGTTAAGAACTGGCTGGTGTGTACTTACACTCTGCCATACCACTGCCACCTGGACACACACATTCCAACACAATACATATCTCTGTGCATGCATCTAGAATCATAACTGCGACACAGACAGGACGCATGCGCTGTGCGACTTAGATGTATGTGCAGTAGTTATTAAAATTGCCCCACTGGGTCCGATGCCGCTAAGCGTCAATGCGTCCTCCCCTGCAACAGCCCCATACTCTCCATTTTTATACAACTATCGGGGTAACTCTAGAACAGAGGTTCTCAAACTCGGTCCTCAGGGGGCACACACAGTGCATGTTATGCAGGTAACCCAGCAGGTGCACAGGTGTATTAATTACTCACTGACACATTTTAAAAGGTCCACAGGTAGAGCTAATTATTTCACTTGCGATTCTGTGAGGAGACCTGCAAAACATGCACTGTGTGTGCCCCCGAGGACCGAGTTTGAGAACCTCTGCTCTAGAAAATAGTTTCCATGGGCATCTGTGTTAGCCTTACCTCATTCTAGCCCCCCATATTCAGCAGAACCTCTTTATCAGATTTGTGAGTTGAGGCATCAGCTTTCAATATAAGATAAGAAGGCAGTAATAGGTACCTTACATTGTGTTGCATTTGATGGAGTTCCTAAGTTAGAAATTATCTTTAGCTCTTTATTGGTAGTGGCCCCTACAGGAAAGTTGCCTTGGGCCCCCCACAAACCTTAATCTGGCCCTTTTGTGTCCTGTTGCCAAGATAATTTATATGTTATCATAGTGCTCCATCTGCCCACCGTTGATTAGCAACTATCCAACCCGCCGAGAGTTGTGGCAACCTATACTATACTACTGGAGCAATTAAATATTGCGTGGCGACGGGGACAGCTGCTCCAAAGAGCAGACGACACTGAGTGAGCCCTAACACAGCTATTGTAGCGGAATTTTATGCTGCCGGCTTCGACCCAGCTGAGTTAGATTGCATGCGTCAGTTTAGGCATGCACACTTGCAGGTCATAGGGGGCGGAGGGATCGTAGAAAGGCCAACCTTGGCAACAAAGTAGAAAGGAACAGGGCTTTATGATATAGCATCATCTAAAGATGGCATAAGTTCCCCCAGTCGAATTTTGAAAATGTTCAGTTTAGGCAATTTGATGACTGAAGGTCTCCAAACTAGTGTATGGGGAGGGTGAAGAGTATCAAGAATGAAATGTAAGCAGGATATATCAGTAATATCTTTTGTGTTACCTCTGTAATGAGTGGGTTGGTGAGAAATAATGTTTTCACCTACTTTAAGAAAGGACCTTTGTGCCCATGCCTCTTGCTCTAAACTGTGTTGAAAGTAGAGATGAGCGGGTTCGGTTCGTCGAGATCCGAACCCCCCCGAACTTCACCTATTTTACATGGGTTCGAGGCAGCCTCGGATCTTCCCGCCTTGCTCGGTTAACCCAAACACGGGCGAACGTCATCATCCCGCTGTCGGATTCTCGCGAGATTCGTATTCTATATAAAGAGCCGCGCGCCGCCACCATTTTCACTTGTGCATTGGAGATTGAACGGAGAGGACGTGGCTACGTTCTCTGCCTGAAAAGCTCCATATCTGTGCTCAGTGTGCTGCAAATATCTGTGCTCAGTGTGTTGCAAATATCTGTGCTCAGTGTGCTGCAAATATCTACGTTCTCTGCCTGAAAAGCTCCATATCTGTGCTCAGTGTGCTGCAAATATCTGTGCTCAGTGTGCTGCATTTTGGTGACCAACAGTATATAGTTGTACAGTACAGTAGCCCATAGCTGTATCTTGCAGCTCTGTGTCACTGCAAGTATCCATTCCATATCTGTGCTGCATTTTTGTGAGCAGTATATATAGTAGTACAGTGCAGTATTTTGGTGACCAACAGTATATAGTTGTACAGTACAGTAGGCCATTGCTGTATCTTGCAGCTCTGTGTCACTGCAAGTATCCATTCAATATCTGTGCTGCATTTTTGTGAGCAGTATATATAGTAGTACAGTGCAGCATTTTGGTGACCAACAGTATATAGTTGTACAGTACAGTAGGCCATTGCTGTATCTTGCAGCTCTGTGTCACTGCAAGTATCCATTCCATATCTGTGCTGCATTTTTGTGAGCAGTATACATAGTAGTACAGTGCAGCATTTTGGTGACCAACAGTATATAGTTGTACAGTACAGTAGGCCATTGCTATTGATATAATAATATTACTGGCATATAATTCCACACATTAAAAAATGGAGAACAAAAATGTGGAGGGTGAAATAGGGAAAGATCAAGATCCACTTCCACCTAGTGCTGAAGCTGCTGCTACTAGTCATGGCAGAGACGATTTAATGCCATCAACGTCGTCTGCCAAGGCCGATGCCCAATGTCATAGTAGAGAGCATGTAAAATCCAAAAAACTAAAGTTCAGTAAAATGACCCAAAAATCAAAATTAAAAGCGTCTGAGGAGAAGCGTAAACTTGCCAATATGCCATTTACGACACGGAGTGGCAAGGAACGACTGAGGCCCTGGCCTATGTTCATGGCTAGTGGTTCAGCTTCACATGAGGATGGAAGCACTCATCCTCCCGCTAGAAAACTGAAAAGAGTTAAGATGGCAAAAGCACAGCAAAGAACTGTGCGTTCTTCTAAATCACAAATCGCCAAGGAGAGTCCAATTGTGTCAGTTACGATGCCTGACCTTTCCAACACTGGACGGGAAGAGGTGGCACCTTCCACCATTTGCATGCCCCCTGCAAGTACTGGATTGAGCACCCACAGTCCAGTTCCTGATATTCAAATTGAAGATGTCACTGTTGAAGTACACCAGGATGAGGATATGAGTGTTGCTGGCGCTAAGGAGGAAATTGACAAGGAGGATTCTGATGGTGAGGTGGTTTGTTTAAGTCAGGCATCCGGGGAGACACCTGTTGTCCGTGGGATGAATATGGCCATTGACATGCCTGGTCAAATTACAAAAAAAATTCACCTCTTCGGTGTGGAATTATTTTAACAGAAATGCGGACAACAGGTGTCAAGCCGTGTGTTGCCTTTGTCAAGCTGTAATAATTAGGGGTAAGGACGTTAACCACCTAGGAACATCCTCCCTTATACGTCACCTGGAGCACATTCATCAGAAGTCATTGACAAGTTCAAAAACTTTGGGTGACCGCGGAAGCAGTCCACTGACAACTAAAACCCTTCCTCTTGTACCCAAGCTCCTGCAAACCACACCACCAACTCCCTCAGTGTCAATTTCCTCCTTAGACAGGAACGCCAATAGTCCTGCAGGCCATGTCACTGGCAAGTCTGACAAGTCCTCTCCTGACTGGGATTCCTCCGATGGATCCTTGAGTGGAACGCCTACTGCTGCTGTTGCTGCTGTTGTTGCTGCTGGAAGTCGATCATCATCCCAGAGGGGAAGTAGGAAGACCACTTGTACTACTTCCAGTAAGCAATTGACTGTCCAATAGTCCTTTGCAAGGAAGATGAAATATCACAGCAGTCATCCTGTTGCAAAGCGGATAACTCAGGCCTTGGCAGCTGTGTTGGTGTTAGATGTGCGTCCAGTATCCGGCGTTAGTTCACAGGGACTTAGAGAATTTCTTGAGGTAGTGTGTCCCCGGTACCAAATACCATCTAGGTTCCACTTCTCTAGGCAGGTGATACCGAGAATGTACACAGACGTCAGAAAAAGACTCACCAGTGTCCTAAAAAATGCAGTTGTACCCAATGTCCACTTAACCACGGACATGTGGACAAGTGGAGCAGGGCAGACTCAGGACTATACGACTGTGACAGCCCACTGGGTAGATGTATTGCCTCCTGCAGCAACAACAGCAGCGGCGGCACCAGTAGCAGCATCTCGCAAACGCCAACTCGTACCTAGGCAGGCTACGCTTTGTATCACCGCTTTCCATAAGAGGCGCACAGCTGACAACCTCTTACGGAAACTGAGGAACATCATCGCAGAATGGCTTACTCCAATTGGACTCTCCTGGGGATTTGTGACATCGGACAACGCCACCAATATTGTGCGTGCATTACATCTGGGCAAATTCCAACGCGTCCCATGTTTTGCACATATATTGAATTTGGTGGTGCAGAATTTTTAAAAAAACGACAGGGGCGTGCAAGAGATACTGTCGGTGGCCCGAAGAATTGCGGGCCACTTTCGGCATTCAGCCACCGCGTGCCGAAGACTGGAGCACCAGCAAACACTCCTGAACCTGCCCCGCCATCATCTGAAGCAAGAGGTGGTAACGAGGTGGAATTCAACCCTCTATATGCTTCAGAGGATGGAGGAGCAGCAAAAGGCCATTCGAGCCTATACATCTGCCTACGATATAGGCAAAGGAGGGGGACTGCACCTGACTCAAGCGCAGTGGAGAATGATTTCAACGTTGTGCAAGGTTCTGCAACCCTTTGAACTTGCCACACGTGAAGTCAGTTCAGACACTGCCAGCCTGAGTCAGGTCATTCCCCTCATCAGGCTTTTGCAGAAGCAGCTGGAGAGATTGAAGGAGGAGCTAAAACGGAGTGATTCCGCTAGGCATGTGGGACTTGTGGATGGAGCCCTTCATTCGCTTAACCAGGATTCACGGGTGGTCAGTCTGTTGAAATCAGAGCACTACATTTTGGCCACCGTGCTCGATCCTAGGTTTAAAGCCTACGTTGTATCTCTCTTTCCGGCAGACACAAGTCTGCAGAAGTTCAAAGACCTGCTGGTGAGACACTTGTCAACTCAAGCGGAACGTGACCCGTCAACAGCTCCTCCTTCACATTCTCCCGCAACTGGGGCTGCGAGGAAAAGGCTAAGAATTCCGAGCCCACCCGCTGGCGGTGATGCATGGCAGTCTGGAGCGAGTGCTGACATCTGGTCCGGACTGAAGGACCTGCCAACGATTACTGACATGTCGTCTACTGTCACTGCATATGATTCTGTCACCTTTGAAAGAATGGTGGAGGATTATATGAGTGACAGCATCCAAGTAGGCACGTCAGACAGTCCGTACGTATACTGGCAGGAAAAAGAGGCAATTTGGAGGCCCTTGCACAAACTGGCTTTATTTTACCTGAGTTGTCCCCCCCTCCAGTGTGTACTCCGAAAGAGTGTTTAGTGCAGCCGGTCACCTTGTCAGCATTCGGCGTACGAGGTTACTTCCACAAAATATGGAGAAGATGATGTTCATCAAAATGAATTATAATCAATTCCTCCGTGGAGACATTAACCATCAATTGCCTCCAGAAAGTACACAGGGACCTGAGATGGTGGATTCCAGTGGGGACAAATTAATACTCTGTGAGGAGGAGGATGTACACAGTGAAAAGGGTGAGGAATCGGAGGATGATGATGAGGTGGACATCTTGCCTCTGTAGAGCCAGTTTGAGCAAGGAGAGATTGATTGCTTCTTTTTTTGGTGGGGGCCCAAACCAACCAGTAATTTCAGCCACAGTCGTGTGGCAGACCCTGTGGCTGAAATGATGGGTTTGTTAAAGTGTGCATGTCCTGTTTATACAACATAAGGGTGGGTGGGAGGGCCCAAGGACAATTCCATCTTGCACCTTTTTATTTTTATTTATCTTTGCATCATGTGATGTTTGGGGCCAATTTTTTTAAGTGCCATCCTGTCTGACACTGCAGTGCCACTCCTAGATGGACCAGGTGTTTGTGCTGCCCACTTGGGTCGCTTAGCTTAGTCATCCACCGACCTCGGTGCAAATTTTAGGACTAAAAATAATATTGTGAGGTGTGAGGTGTTCAGAATAGACCTGAAATGAGTGGAAATTATGGTTATTGAGCTTAATAATACTATAGGATCAAAATTACCCCCAAATTCTATGATTTAAGCTGTTTTTGAGGGGTTTTTGAAAAAAAACACCCGAATCCAAAACACACCCGAATCCGACAAAAAATTTTCAGGAAGGTTTTGCCAAAACGCGTCCGAATCCAAAACACGGCTGCGGAACCGAATCCAAAACCAAAACGCAAAGCCCGAAAAATTTCCGGTGCACATCTCTAGTTGAAAGTCTGTCCTGCAGAAGGAGAAAACCAACAATTCCGTTCTTGCAGTTTGAAAAAAGACATAGGTGGTCATTCCGAGTTGTTCGCTCGTTATTTTTTTGTCGCAACGGAGCGATTAGTCGCAAATGCGCATGCGCAATGTCCGCAGTGCGACTGCGCCAAGTAAATTTGCTATGCAGTTAGGTATTTTACTCACGGCATTACGAGGTTTTTTCTTCGTTCTGGTGATCGTAATGTGATTGACAGGAAGTGGGTGTTTCTGGGCGGAAACTGGCCGTTTTATGGGTGTGTGCGAAAAAACGCTACCGTTTCTGGGAAAAACGCGGGAGTGGCTGGAGAAACGGAGGAGTGTCTGGGCGAACGCTGGGTGTGTTTGTGACGTCAAACCAGGAACGAAACTGACTGAACTGATCGCAGTTGCCGAGTAAGTGTGGAGCTACTCAGAAACTGCTAAGAAGTGTCTATTCGCAATTTTGCTAATCTTTCGTTCGCAATTTTGATAAGCTAAGATTCACTCCCAGTAGGCGGCGGCTTAGCGTGTGCAAAGCTGCTAAAAGCAGCTTGCGAGCGAACCACTCGGAATGAGGGCCATAATACGTACACACAATGGGAGTGATTCAAATACCTACGTGGCAGTTGGCAAATGCCTGTAAATAGACACAGAGCAGGATTTGGTTTCAAGACATCATATTTTTAAGACATTTTGTGGGTTTGCTTTAGCTCAGCACATAATACAAATCTTACCTATTTAGAAACATAGTTATGGCAGCAAAAGTGTAATATTTTCATTGCTTATAAATAGAGATGTGCACTGGACATTTTTCGGGTTTTGTGTTTTGGGTTTGGATTCGGTTCCGCAATCGTGTTTTGGATTCGGACACGTTTTGGCAAAACCTCCCTTAAGATTTTTTGTCGGATTCGGGTGCGTTTTGGATTCGGGTGTTTTTTTTTTTTTAAAAAACCCTCAAAAACAGCTAAAATCATAGAATGTGGGGGTAATTTTGATCCTATAGTATTATTAACCTCAATAACCATAATTTCCACTAATTTCCAGTCTATTCTGAACACCTCACACCTCACAATATTATTTTTAGTCCTAAAATTTGCACCAAGGTCGCTGGATGACTAAGCTAAGCAAACCAAGTGGGCGGCACAAACACCTGGCCCATCTAGGAGTGGCACTGCAGTGTCAGACAGGATGGCACTTAAAAAATAGTCCCCAAACAGCACATGATGCAAAGATAAATAAAAAAAGAGGTTCAAGATGGAATTGTCCTTGGGCCCTCCCACCCACCCTTATGTTGTATAAACAGGACATGCACACTTTAACAAACCAATCATTTCAGCGACAGGGTCTGCCACACGACTGTAGCTGAAATGACTGGTTGGTTTGGGCCCCCACCAAAAAAGAAGCAATCAATCTCTACTTGCACAAACTGGCTCTACAGAGGCAAGATGTCCACCTCATCCTCATCCTCCGATTCCTCACCCCTTTCACTGTGTACATCCTCCTCCTCACAGGGTATTAATTTGTCCCCGCTGGAATCCACCATCTCAGGTCCCTGTGTACTTTCTGGAGGCATTTGCTGGTAAATGTCTCCATGGAGGAATTTATAATTCATTTTGATGAACATCATCTTCTCCTCCTATGCTAGCTGACAAGGTGACCAGCTGAACTAAACACTCTTTCGGACTAGTACACACTGGTGCAACTTAGGTAAAATAAAGCCAGTTTGTGCAAGGGCCTCCAAATTGCCTCTTTTTCCTGCCAGTATATGTACGGACTGTTTGACATGCCTACTTGGATTCTGTCACTCATATAATCCTCCACCATTCTTTCAATGGTGACAGAATCATATGCAGTGACAGTAGACATGTCAGTAATCGTTGGCAGGTCCTTCAGTCCGGACCAGATGTCAGCACTTGCCCCTGACTGCCCTGCATCACCGCCAGCGGGTGGTTTTGGAAATTTTATCCTTTTCCTGGCAGCTCCAGTGGCAGTAGAAAATGAAGGAGGAGCTGTTGGCGGGTCACGTTCCACTTGACTTGACAAGTGTCTCACCAGCAGGTCTTTGAACATCTGCAGACTTGTGTCTGCCAGAAAGATAGATACAACGTAGGCTTTAAACCTAGGGTCGAGCACGGTGGCCAAAATGTAGTGCTCTGATTTTAACAGATTGACCACCTGTGAATCCTGGTTAAGCGAATGAAGGGCTCCATCCACAAGTCCCACATGCCTAGCGGAATCGCTCCGTTTTATCTCCTCCTTCAATCTCTCCAGCTGCTTCTGCAAAAGCCTGATGAGGGGAATAACCTGACTCAGGCTGGCATTGTCTGAACTGACTTCACGTGTGGCAAGTTCAAAGGGTTAGAGAACCTTGCACAACATGGAAATCATTCTCCACTGCGCTTGAGTCAGGTGCATTCCCCTATCCTTTGCCTATATCGTAGGCAGATGTATAGGCTTGAATGGCCTTTTGCTGCTCCTCCATCCTCTGAAGCATATAGAGGGTTGAATTCCACCTCATTACCAGCTCTTGCTTCAGCTGATGGCAGGGCATGTTTAGTAAGTGTTTGCTGGTGCTCCAGTCTTCGGCACGCAATGGCTGAATGCCGAAAATGGCCCGCAATTTTTCGGGCCACCGACAGCATCTCCTGCATGCCCCTGTCGTTTTTCAAAAAGTTCTGCACCACCAAATTAATTGTATGAGCGAAACATGGGACGTGCTGGAATTTGCTCACATGTAATGCACGCACAATATTGGTGACGTTGTCCGATATCACAAATCCCCAGGAGAGTCCAATTGGGGTAAGCCAATCTGCGATGATGTTCCTCAGTTTCCGTAAGAGGTTGTCAGCTGTGTGCCTCTTATGGAAAGCGGTGATACAAAGCGTAGCCTGCCTAGGAACGAGTTGGCGTTTGCGAGATGCTGCTACTGGTGCCGCCAATGTTGTTGCTGCGGGAGGCAATACATCTACCCAGTGGGCTGTCACAGTCATATAGTCCTTAGTCTGCTCTGCTCCACTTGTCCACATGTCCGTGGTTAAGTGGACAGTGGGCACCACTGCATTTTTTAGGACACTTTTTCTGACGTTTATGTACATTCTCAGTATCGCCTGCCTAGAAAAGTGGATCCTAGATGGGATTTTGTACTGGGGACACACTACCTCAAGCAATTCTCTAAGTCCCTGTGAACTAACGGTGGATACCGGACGCACGTCTAACACCAACATAGTTGTCAAGGCCTGAGTTATCCGCTTTGCAACAGGATGACTGCTGTGATATTTCATCTTCCTCGCAAAGGACTGTTGGACAGTCAATTGCTTACTGGAAGTAGTACAAGTGGTCTTCCGACTTCCCCTCTGGGATGACGATCGACTCCCAGCAGCAACAACAGCAGCAGTAGGCGTTCCACTCAAGGATCCATCGGAGGAATCCCAGTTAGGAGATGACTCGTCAGACTTGCCAGTGACATGGCCTTCAGGACTATTGGCGTTCCTGTCTAAGGAGGAAATTGACATTGAGGGAGTTGGTGGTGTGGTTTGCAGGAGCTTGGGTACAAGAGGAAGAAGGGATTTAGTTGTCAGTGGACTGCTTCCGCTGTCACCCAGAGTTTTTGAACTTGTCAATGACTTCTGATGAATGAGCTACAGGTGACGTATAAGGGAGGATGTTCCTAGGTTGTTAACGTCCTTACCCCTACTTATTACAGCTTGACAAAGGCAACACACGGCTTTACACCTGTTGTCCGCATTTCTGTTAAAATAATTCCACACTGAAGAGGTGATTTTTTTTTTTTTTGACCAGGCATGTCAATGGCCATATTCATCCCACGGACAACAGGTGTCTCCCCGGGTGCCTGACTTAAACAAACCACCTCACCATCAGAATCCTCCTCGTCAATTTCCTCCTCAGCGCCAGCAACACCCATATCCTCATCCTGGTGTACTTCAACAGTGACATCTTCAATTTGAATATCAGGAACTGGACTGTGGGTGATCCTTCCAGCACTTGCAGGGGGCGTGCAAATGGTGGAAGGAGCCACCTCTTCCCGTCCAGTGTTGGGAAGGTCAGGCATCGCAACCGACACAATTAGACTCTTCTTGGGGATTTGTGATTAAGAAGAACGCACAGTTCTTTGCTGTGCTTTTGCCAGCTTAACTCTTTTCATTTTTCTAGCGGGAGGATGAGTGCTTCCATCCTCATGTGAAGCTGAACCACTAGTCATGAGGAACATAGCAGAGGACCTTAGCCGTTTCTTGCCACTCTGTGTCGTAAATGGCATATTGGCAAGTTTACGCTTCTCCTCAGATGACCAAATAAACCTCTCCTCACTCAAAAGAGTGGGTGTACCACGCGCTTGATAGGGCTGGTTCTCCTGAGCAGCTGTAAAACCTTGGACAGTCACTCCAAACTATACACAAAACACAATAGTACTGAAAGTACTCATACAGCGCTAAAAAAGAATCTATGCAGGCAGGTGGAAAGGATCAATCAACAATTTAATAAAAAATAAAAAATAGGTATAATAATGCCTAAGGTGACAATTAATAAGCACCAATGCACATAGAGAACAGTTAAAAGGCCATGGCTCGTTTAAAAAGCCAAATGGAATCAGCAACAGGACAAGAATTTTCTAATATCCAGTGGTTGGTGGACCTCAATTTTCCTTTAACCATGAAAGATGTGCATCTCTCCACAAATAGTTACCAATCCTGGAGGTACAAATGCAGGCTTCCCTGATGATATCTCAGCAAATGAAGATCTCAGCACATCAGTTGAAGGGAAATGGGTTAGTCCTCCATTAGCAGTAGGATGGTTGTGGAGGAAAGGTCCTTTGACAAAGCTGCCCCCTGAAGACAGCGAAACGCGTAAGGACCTACTTGCTGGACACTGGGACATATATCATCCAGGATCATTTGGACGGTGGACCTTTAAAGAAGCTTGGAACCATTCCTACACAACCATCCTAATGCTAATGGAGGACTAACCCATTTCCCTTCAACTGATGTGCTGAGATCTTCATTTGCTGAGATATCATCAGGGAAGCCTGCATTTGTAACTCCAGGATTGGTAACTATTTGTGGAGAGACGCACATCTTTCATGGTTAAAGGAAAATTGAGGTCCACCAACCACTGGATATTAGAAAATTCTTGTCCTGTTGCTGATTCCATTTGGCTTTTTAAACGAGCCATGGCCTTTTAACTGTTCTCTATGTGCATTGGTGCTTATTAATTGTAACCTTAGGCATTATTATACCTATTTTTTATTTTTATTAAATTGTTGATTGATCCTTTCCACCTGTCTGCATAGATTCTTTTTTAGCGCTGTATGAGTACTTTCAGTACTATTGTGTTTCTCCTCAGATGATTTTAATTTACATTTTTGGGTCATTTTACTGAACTTTTGCTCTTTGGATTTAACATGCTCTCTACTGTGATAACAAAAATAGGAAATGAATAAATGCGCTGCTAGGTACACTGCAGCCAACTTCACAATAAAGGAACCTTCACAAAAATTCCACAAGAAATAGGAAGTACAAAGGAAGTTGAGAAGTTGGCGCAAAGACCAATAGAAAGCCTTACATGAAATGTCCTTATATATTCCAGATGTAGTGAGTCCTGTGTTCTAAAGTCCCGTGGTCCATACAACCTTTGATCCCATAGTTAATTTCCTTATCTTAACAAAGAAAAACAGATCATGGTGCAGATCAACTTTTTGAGGGACCAAGAATTTATTTACACAGGAAAACTCACAATTTATACAAATAAAACAAGCATATCACCACTCAGGGTAAATGGAAAGGGGTGTTGGCGTGACTGGTAATCAAAGTCACCCTCCCAGATGGTCCAAGAGCTCCACTGGTGGTTCCGGATACCACAGAACAGAGTAAGGGTAATTTGAAGTCCAGCGTCAGGTCACCCACGATCAAAAGAAACACCAACTGCTCAACACGTTTCGGACGCTGCGGTCCTTCCTCAGGAGCATAATGGCGTACAACAATGAGGCAGATATTTATACCTAAACCTAATTACACAATAATGTCCATGTGTGCAGACTTTTCCCGCCCCGAAACGCCGGCCGGACGTCCGCGACCGGAAGTCCCGTTGACCGGAAGCGGAAGTTGAGATGCGTTCCACCACCGATGCCCGGAAGTTCGCTATGCGTTCCAAATACGGGTGCTCACAGGCGGGAAATCCAGAATATAAAGTTCCACACTTCAAAGTCGGATATTTGTAGTCCATATTGATCCAAATCCAATTATTTTCACATGTAACCAAAAACACAAAATATGCATATAAAAATTTAATATAATAAAATAAAAATATAGAATAAAAATATCGATTAAAAATATATCATAAAAATTAAGGGGAAAATAGCAGCAGAAACATAATAGAATTAAAGAAACCATTTTAATTCGAATTCCCCATTTAGACCTTCTGGAGTCAGAGTTTTTAACATAAAGACCTGACGCTGGACTTCAAATTACCCTTACTCTGTTCTGTGGTATCCGGAACCACCAGCGGAGCTCTTGGACCATCTGGGAGGGTAACTTTGATTACCAGTCACGTCAGCACCCCTTTCCATTTACCCTGAGTGGTGATATGCTTGTTTTATTTGTATAAATTGTGAGTTTTCCTGTGCAAATAAATTCTTGGTCCCTCAAAAAGTTGATCTGCACCATGATCTGTTTTTCTTTGTTAAGATAAGGAAATTAACTACGGGATCAAAGGTTGTACAGACCACGGGACTTTAGAACACAGGACTCACTACATCTGGAATATATAAGGACATTTCATGTAAGGCTTTCTATTGGTCTTTGCGCTGACTTCTCAACTTCCTTTGTACTTCCGATGCTCTCTGCTGTGACATTGGGCATCGGCCTTGGCAGACGACGTTGATGGCATTTCATCATCTCCACCATGACTAGTGGCAGCAGCTTCAGCACGAGGTGGAAGTGGATCTTGATCTTTCCCTATGTTACCCTCCAAATTTTTGTTCTCCATTTTTTAATGTGTGGAATTATTAGAGATGAGCGCCTGAAATTTTTCGGGTTTTGTGTTTTGGTTTTGGGTTCGGTTCCGCGGCCGTGTTTTGGGTTCGAACGCGTTTTGGCAAAACCTCACCGAATTATTTTTGTCGGATTCGGGTGTGTTTTGGATTCGGGTGTTTTTTTCCAAAAACACTAAAAAACAGCTTAAATCATAGAATTTGGGGGTCATTTTGATCCCAAAGTATTATTAACCTCAAAAACCATAATTTACACTCATTTTCAGTCTATTCTGAATACCTCACACCTCACAATATTATTTTTAGTCCTAAAATTTGCACCGAGGTCGCTGTGTGAGTAAGATAAGCGACCCTAGTGGCCGACACAAACACCGGGCCCATCTAGGAGTGGCACTGCAGTGTCACGCAGGATGTCCCTTCCAAAAAACCCTCCCCAAACAGCACATGACGCAAAGAAAAAAAGAGGCGCAATGAGGTAGCTGACTGTGTGAGTAAGATTAGCGACCCTAGTGGCCGACACAAACACCGGGCCCATCTAGGAGTGGCACTGCAGTGTCACGCAGGATGTCCCTTCCAAAAAACCCTCCCCAATCAGCACATGATGCAAAGAAAAAGAAAAGAAAAAAGAGGTGCAAGATGGAATTGTCCTTGGGCCCTCCCACCCACCCTTATGTTGTATAAACAAAACAGGACATGCACACTTTAACCAACCCATCATTTCAGTGACAGGGTCTGCCACACGACTGTGACTGATATGACGGGTTGGTTTGGACCCCCCCCAAAAAAGAAGCAATTAATCTCTCCTTGCACAAACTGGCTCTACAGAGGCAAGATGTCCACCTCATCTTCACCCTCCGATATATCACCGTGTACATCCCCCTCCTCACAGATTATCAATTCGTCCCCACTGGAATCCACCATCTCAGCTCCCTGTGTACTTTGTGGAGGCAATTGCTGCTGGTCAATGTCTCCGCGGAGGAATTGATTATAATTCATTTTAATGAACATCATCTTCTCCACATTTTCTGGATGTAACCTCGTACGCCGATTGCTGACAAGGTGAGCGGCGGCACTAAACACTCTTTCGGAGTACACACTTGTGGGAGGGCAACTTAGGTAGAATAAAGCCAGTTTGTGCAAGGGCCTCCAAATTGCCTCTTTTTCCTGCCAGTATAAGTACGGACAGTGTGACGTGCCTACTTGGATGCGGTCACTCATATAATCCTCCACCATTCTATCAATGTTGAGAGAATCATATGCAGTGACAGTAGACGACATGTCCGTAATCGTTGTCAGGTCCTTCAGTCCGGACCAGATGTCAGCATCAGCAGTCGCTCCAGACTGCCCTGCATCACCGCCAGCGGGTGGGCTCGGAATTCTGAGCCTTTTCCTCGCACCCCCAGTTGCGGGAGAATGTGAAGGAGGAGATGTTGACAGGTCGCGTTCCGCTTGACTTGACAATTTTGTCACCAGCAGGTCTTTCAACCCCAGCAGACCTGTGTCTGCCGGAAAGAGAGATCCAAGGTAGGCTTTAAATCTAGGATCGAGCACGGTGGCCAAAATGTAGTGCTCTGATTTCAACAGATTGACCACCCGTGAATCCTTGTTAAGCGAATTAAGGGCTGCATCCACAAGTCCCACATGCCTAGCGGAATCGCTCCCTTTTAGCTCCTTCTTCAATGCCTCCAGCTTCTTCTGCAAAAGCCTGATGAGGGGAATGACCTGACTCAGGCTGGCAGTGTCTGAACTGACTTCACGTGTGGCAAGTTCAAAGGGCATCAGAACCTTGCACAACGTTGAAATCATTCTCCACTGCACTTGAGACAGGTGCATTCCATCTCCTATATCGTGCTCAATTGTATAGGCTTGAATGGCCTTTTGCTGCTCCTCCAACCTCTGAAGCATATAGAGGGTTGAATTCCACCTCGTTACCACTTCTTGCTTCAGATGATGGCAGGGCAGGTTCAGTAGTTTTTGGTGGTGCTCCAGTCTTCTGTACGTGGTGCCTGTACGCCGAAAGTGTCCCGCAATTTTTCTGGCCACCGACAGCATCTCTTGCACGCCCCTGTCGTTTTTTTAAAAATTCTGCACCACCAAATTCAAGGTATGTGCAAAACATGGGACGTGCTGGAATTTGCCCATATTTAATGCACACACAATATTGCTGGCGTTGTCCGATGCCACAAATCCACAGGAGAGTCCAATTGGGGTAAGCCATTCCGCGATGATCTTCCTCAGTTGCCGTAAGAGGTTTTCAGCTGTGTGCGTATTCTGGAAAGCGGTGATACAAAGCGTAGCCTGCCTAGGAAAGAGTTGGCGTTTGCGAGATGCTGCTACTGGTGCCGCCGCTGCTGTTCTTGCGGCGGGAGTCCATACATCTACCCAGTGGGCTGTCACAGTCATATAGTCCTGACCCTGCCCTGCTCCACTTGTCCACATGTCCGTGGTTAAGTGGACATTGGGTACAACTGCATTTTTTAGGAGACTGGTGAGTCTTTTTCTGACGTCCGTGTACATTCTCGGTATCGCCTGCCTAGAGAAGTGGAACCTAGATGGTATTTGGTAACGGGGGCACACTGCCTCAATAAATTGTCTAGTTTCCTGTGAACTAACGGCGGATACCGGACGCACGTCTAACACCAACATAGTTGTCAAGGACTCAGTTATCCGCTTTGCAGTAGGATGACTGCTGTGATATTTCATCTTCCTCGCAAAGGACTGTTGAACAGTCAATTGCTTACTGGAAGTAGTACAAGTGGGCTTACGACTTCCCCTCTGGGATGACCATCGACTCCCAGCGGCAACAACAGCAGCGCCAGCAGCAGTAGGCGTTACACGCAAGGATGCATCGGAGGAATCCCAGGCAGGAGAGGACTCGTCAGACTTGCCAGTGACATGGCCTGCAGGACTATTGGCATTCCTGGGGAAGGAGGAAATTGACACTGAGGGAGTTGGTGGGGTGGTTTGCGTGAGCTTGGTTACAAGAGGAAGGGATTTACTGGTCAGTGGACTGCTTCCGCTGTCACCCAAAGTTTTTGAACTTGTCACTGACTTATTATGAATGCGCTGCAGGTGACGTATAAGGGAGGATGTTCCGAGGTGGTTAACGTCCTTACCCCTACTTATTACAGCTTGACAAAGGGAACACACGGCTTGACACCTGTTGTCCGCATTTCTGGTGAAATACCTCCACACCGAAGAGCTGATTTTTTTGGTATTTTCACCTGGCATGTCAACGGCCATATTCCTCCCACGGACAACAGGTGTCTCCCCGGGTGCCTGACTTAAACAAACCACCTCACCATCAGAATCCTCCTGGTCAATTTCCTCCCCAGCGCCAGCAACACCCATATCCTCCTCATCCTGGTGTACTTCAACACTGACATCTTCAATCTGACTATCAGGAACTGGACTGCGGGTGCTCCTTCCAGCACTTGCAGGGGGCGTGCAAATGGTGGAAGGCGCATGCTCTTCACGTCCAGTGTTGGGAAGGTCAGGCATCGCAACCGACACAATTGGACTCTCCTTGTGGATTTGGGATTTCAAAGAACGCACAGTTCTTTGCGGTGCTTTTGCCAGCTTGAGTCTTTTCAGTTTTCTAGCGAGAGGCTGAGTGCTTCCATCCTCATGTGAAGCTGAACCACTAGCCATGAACATAGGCCAGGGCCTCAGCCGTTCCTTGCCACTCCGTGTCGTAAATGGCATATTGGCAAGTTTACGCTTCTCCTCCGACAATTTTATTTTAGGTTTTGGAGTCCTTTTTTTACTGATATTTGGTGTTTTGGTTTTGACATGCTCTGTACTATGCCATTGGGCATCGGCCTTGGCAGACGACGTTGCTGGCATTTCATCGTCTCGGCCATGACTAGTGGCAGCAGCTTCAGCACGAGGTGGAAGTGGATCTTGATCTTTCCCTAATTTTGGAACCTCAACATTTTTGTTCTCCATATTTTAATAGGCACAACTAAAAGGCACCTCAGGTAAACAATGGAGATGGATGGATTGGATACTAGTATACAATTATGGACGGGCTGCCGAGTGCCGACACAGAGGTAGCCACAGCCGTGAACTACCGCACTGTACTGTGTCTGCTGCTAATATATAGACTGGTTGATAAAGAGATAGTATACTCGTAACTAGTATGTATGTATAAAGAAAGAAAAAAAAACCACGGTTAGGTGGTATATACAATTATGGACGGGCTGCCGAGTGCCGACACAGAGGTAGCCACAGCCGTGAACTACCGCACTGTACTGTGTCTGCTGCTAATATATAGACTGGTTGATAAAGAGATAGTATACTCGTAACTAGTATGTATGTATAAAGAAAGAAAAAAAAACCACGGTTAGGTGGTATATACAATTATGGACGGGCTGCCGAGTGCCGACACAGAGGTAGCCACAGCCGTGAACTACCGCACTGTACTGTGTCTGCTGCTAATATATAGACTGGTTGATAAAGAGATAGTATACTCGTAACTAGTATGTATGTATAAAGAAAGAAAAAAAAAACACGGTTAGGTGGTATATACAATTATGGACGGGCTGCCGAGTGCCGACACAGAGGTAGCCACAGCCGTGAACTACCGCACTGTACTGTGTCTGCTGCTAATATATAGACTGGTTGATAAAGAGATAGTATACTCGTAACTAGTATGTATGTATAAAGAAAGAAAAAAAAACCACGGTTAGGTGGTATATACAATTATGGACGGGCTGCCGAGTGCCGACACAGAGGTAGCCACAGCCGTGAACTACCGCACTGTACTGTGTCTGCTGCTAATATATAGACTGGTTGATAAAGAGATAGTATACTCGTAACTAGTATGTATGTATAAAGAAAGAAAAAAAAACCACGGTTAGGTGGTATATACAATTATGGACGGGCTGCCGAGTGCCGACACAGAGGTAGCCACAGCCGTGAACTACCGCACTGTACTGTGTCTGCTGCTAATATATAGACTGGTTGATAAAGAGATAGTATACTCGTAACTAGTATGTATGTATAAAGAAAGAAAAAAAAACCACGGTTAGGTGGTATATACAATTATGGACGGGCTGCCGAGTGCCGACACAGAGGTAGCCACAGCCGTGAACTACCGCACTGTACTGTGTCTGCTGCTAATATATAGACTGGTTGATAAAGAGATAGTATACTCGTAACTAGTATGTATGTATAAAGAAAGAAAAAAAAACCACGGTTAGGTGGTATATACAATTATGGACGGGCTGCCGAGTGCCGACACAGAGGTAGCCACAGCCGTGAACTACCGCACTGTACTGTGTCTGCTGCTAATATATAGACTGGTTGATAAAGAGATAGTATACTCGTAACTAGTATGTATGTATAAAGAAAGAAAAAAAAACCACGATTAGGTGGTATATACAATTATGGACGGGCTGCCGAGTGCCGACACAGAGGTAGCCACAGCCGTGAACTACCGCACTGTACTGTGTCTGCTGCTAATATATAGACTGGTTGATAAAGAGATAGTATACTCGTAACTAGTATGTATGTATAAAGAAAGAAAAAAAAACCACGGTTAGGTGGTATATACAATTATGGACGGGCTGCCGAGTGCCGACACAGAGGTAGCCACAGCCGTGAACTACCGCACTGTACTGTGTCTGCTGCTAATATATAGACTGGTTGATAAAGAGATAGTATACTCGTAACTAGTATGTATGTATAAAGAAAGAAAAAAAAACCACGGTTAGGTGGTATATACAATTATGGACGGGCTGCCGAGTGCCGACACAGAGGTAGCCACAGCTTGTGAACTACCGCACTGTACTGTGTCTGCTGCTAATATATAGACTGGTTGATAAAGAGATAGTATACTCGTAACTAGTATGTATGTATAAAGAAAGAAAAAAAAACCACGGTTAGGTGGTATATACAATTATGGACGGGCTGCCGAGTGCCGACACAGAGGTAGCCACAGCCGTGAACTACCGCACTGTACTGTGTCTGCTGCTAATATATAGACTGGTTGATAAAGAGATAGTATACTCGTAACTAGTATGTATGTATAAAGAAAGAAAAAAAAACCACGGTTAGGTGGTATATACAATTATGGACGGGCTGCCGAGTGCCGACACAGAGGTAGCCACAGCCGTGAACTACCGCACTGTACTGTGTCTGCTGCTAATATATAGACTGTTTGATAGAGATAGTATACTCGTAACTAGTATGTATGTATAAAGAAAGAAAAAAAAACCACGATTAGGTGGTATATACAATTATGGACGGGCTGCCGAGTGCCGACACAGAGGTAGCCACAGCCGTGAACTACCGCACTGTACTGTGTCTGCTGCTAATATATAGACTGGTTGATAAAGAGATAGTATACTCGTAACTAGTATGTATGTATAAAGAAAGAAAAAAAAACCACGGTTAGGTGGTATATACAATTATGGACGGGCTGCCGAGTGCCGACACAGAGGTAGCCACAGCCGTGAACTACCGCACTGTACTGTGTCTGCTGCTAATATATAGACTGGTTGATAAAGAGATAGTATACTCGTAACTAGTATGTATGTATAAAGAAAGAAAAAAAAACCACGGTTAGGTGGTATATACAATTATGGACGGGCTGCCGAGTGCCGACACAGAGGTAGCCACAGCCGTGAACTACCGCACTGTACTGTGTCTGCTGCTAATATATAGACTGGTTGATAAAGAGATAGTATACTCGTAACTAGTATGTATGTATAAAGAAAGAAAAAAAAACCACGGTTAGGTGGTATATACAATTATGGACGGGCTGCCGAGTGCCGACACAGAGGTAGCCACAGCCGTGAACTACCGCACTGTACTGTGTCTGCTGCTAATATATAGACTGGTTGATAAAGAGATAGTATACTCGTAACTAGTATGTATGTATAAAGAAAGAAAAAAAAACCACGGTTAGGTGGTATATACAATTATGGACGGGCTGCCGAGTGCCGACACAGAGGTAGCCACAGCCGTGAACTACCGCACTGTACTGTGTCTGCTGCTAATATATAGACTGGTTGATAAAGAGATAGTATACTCGTAACTAGTATGTATGTATAAAGAAAGAAAAAAAAACCACGGTTAGGTCACTGGTATATACAATTATGGACGGGCTGCCGAGTGCCGACACAGAGGTAGCCACAGCCGTGAACTACCGCACTGTACTGTGTCTGCTGCTAATATAGACTGGTTGATAAAGAGATAGTATACTACTAATATTATATACTGGTGGTCAGGTCACTGGTCACTAGTCACACTGGCAGTGGCACTCCTGCAGCAAAAGTGTGCACTGTTTAATTTTAATATAATATTATGTACTCCTGGCTCCTGCTATAACCTATAACTGGGACTGCAGTAGTGCTCCCCAGTCTCCCCCACAATTATAAGCTGTGTGAGCTGAGCAGTCAGACAGATATATAATATATATAGATGATGCAGCACACTGGCCTGAGCCTGAGCAGTGCACACAGATATGGTATGTATGTGACTGAGTCACTGTGTGCTGTGTATCGCTTTTTTCAGGCAGAGAACGGATTATAAATAAAAGTGGTGGTCACTGGTCACTATCAGCAAAACTCTGCACTGTACACTACTGAGTACTCCTAATGCTCCCCAAAATTAGTAAATCAAGTGTCTAAACGGAGAGGACGCCAGCCACGTCCTCTCCCTATCAATCTCAATGCACGTGTGAAAATGGCGGCGACGCGCGGCTCCTTATATAGAATCCGAGTCTCGCGATAGAATCCGAGCCTCGCGAGAATCCGACAGCGTCATGATGACGTTCGGGCGCGCTCGGGTTAACCGAGCAAGGCGGGAAGATCCGAGTCGCTCGGACCCGTGAAAAAAAACATGAAGTTCTGGCGGGTTCGGATTCAGAGAAACCGAACCCGCTCATCTCTAGGAATTATATGCCAGTAATATATCTGGAATTAGGCGGCAGTAATGTCTGGAATTAGATACCACTAGATAGATATCAGATACCACTGTGACTGGAATGATGATGACCTATGCACAGTGACAGGACACTACCATAGCACCCTACAGCAGCAAGATGCAGCACAAGACACTGTACTAGTATTAGTAATGTAGTATTACTGAGCACCACAAGACATTGAGCAGTGATACTGAGCACTGATGATACTGAGCACCACTGATGATACTGAGCACTGATGATACTATGGAGAACTGACACCGAGCAGCACTATTAGCATAAGACACTGTACTAGTATTAGTAATGTAGTATTACTGAGCACCACAAGACAATGAGCAGTGATACTGAGCACTGATGATACTGAGCACTGATGATACTGAGCACTGCTGATACTGAGCACCGATGATACTGAGCACTGATGATACTGAGCACTGATGATACTACAGAGAACTGACACTGAGCAGCACGATGCAGCACAAGACACTGTACTAGTATTACTGAGCAGCACAAAAGCACTCTGGAATTGTCACCCCCCCATATATACCACTGTGACTGGAATGATGATGACCGATGCACAGTCACAGGACACTACTACCAGAGCACCCTACAGCAGCAAGATGCAGCACAAGAGAGACACTGTACTAGTATTACTGAGCAGCAATAAGCACTGATACTGAGCACTGATACTGAGAACTGACACTGAGAGAACGTAGCCACGTCCTCTCTGTACTCTCTACAATGCACGAGTGAAAATGGCGGCGACGCGCGGCTCTTTATATGGAATCCGAGTCTCGCGAGAATCCGACAGCGGGATGATGACGTTTTGCCTCATTCGGGTTTTTTGAGTCAGACGGGAACAACCGAGCCTTGCTCGGACCCGTCTTTGACACGTGAAGTTAGGTAGGGTTCGGTTCTCAGAGAACCGAACTCGCTCATCTCTACTTATAAACACAATGTATCCTTAATCACAGTGACAGCTGAGTGATACTCAGCTGCAGTGGCGTAAGTTCGTCACAGTCGCCCGGAGGCAAGATAAATATTGGTGCCCCCCTATTTCCTATATGAAGATAAATATATGTATGTATGTATGTGTGCGTGTGTGTGCGTGTGTGTGTGTGTGTGTGTGTATATGTGTGTGTGTGTATATGGAGTGTTCTGAAAAAAATTGATATACTGTATTTATACATTTAATTGTCTTTTATTTTAAATCACACATTTCTTAGCAGTCATACCCAGGATTAGAACCCATGACCTGTTACACTAACAGCAGACACTTTACTGATGAAGTTATTTGCTCCTGTAGAGGAAGCATGAGAATTCTAACTATATGAAATTACGTGTAATTGTCAGCGAAGTATCTTCATATAGTTAAAATTCTCATATTTCCTATACAGGAGCAAACAGCTTCATCAGTAAGGTGTCTGCTTCCAGTGTAATAGGTTGTGGGTTCTAATCCTGGGTGTGATACTTGTAAAATGTGTATCTACAGTATAATAAAAAGGGTGTGATTTGTATGGTGCAGAGACCAGTGAGGAAGTCGGCCACTGAAGAGATAGTGGCAGCTATCAATTAACTTAATTCAATGGTGTCACAGAATGGGAGGAGAGGTGCCCCCCTTCAAAGTAGGAGCCTGGCGGCAGATGACTCCGTTGCCTCCCAGAGTTCTGCCTCTGCTCAGCTGACAACACAAAATATGCAAAGCTATGGAGTTAAATATTGCTGTGGAGGGTCCAATCAAGCAGTATCGAGCATGCTCCAGAGACAGGAGCACACATGGATTCAGGGGCACCTAGCCATGGGCGGGTAATGATTACCAGCCCTGGTGGAGGAGAAATTCCCCCTACCTTGGCACACTAGTAATGGTAAATCTTTTCTGGAGCAGGTGTGACCATGCCCAGTGCGTGTCCATGCCCTGACTAATATATTAGCCAGCAATATGTTTTGGTGGCCCTGCAGGTAACTGGAAGCTCAATTTCAGCTTTTATTTTTGCCGTTTAAATGAGAACATATAAATGAAAAGTTGAAATGTGGAGATCAATCATTTTTATTGATGTGATAAGCAGCAGTTTTTGCAACAATAACCACTTATGCTGAGAAACAGAGGATAAAATCGTGCAAGGAAGGACTGTTGAACAAAATTAGTTTTATTGTATTATACTTGTTCAGATATAAAATAAAGGATGTCAGGCACATGGTATGTGCTCTTCATAAATTATGTGGTGTTTACATATTGAAGAGTTTTTACCACTTTTTGAGGTGCAAACTGTTCTCAGGGAATTTATCATTAATAAATGTACAGAACATTGCTAGATTTAACTATTGAAATGGACTTTTTGTTGTTGCCTAAATATAGATTGGGATTTAAAGAAGTCCAAGTTCGGCGGCCGCGTGGGATGCCGGCTGAAACGCGCACATTTTTTTTAAAGGGGCAATCATGTACAAAGCTAAACCTTGCCTTGTACATGATTGCCCCTTTAAAAAAGCATCCGTGTTCAGCCGGCATGCTGCATGGCCGCCAAACCCAGACTTCATTACATTCCACCCATGATCACAATTACAGATGTGTCCTGCTATATCTTTGCTGTGGAGCGTATGCAGCGTGACTCCCGAGATTTGCGTTCGCGTGCACCCATGAGCCATGGGTGCAAATGCTTGAAGCTTTCCGTGACATAGCGCTACCACAATACATACACATCGCGGGAGCAACCACTGCAAAGATATAGCAGGACACATCTGTGTGTCGCGTTTCACCCATGAATGCTTGCGGGAGTCTGAAATATATTGATTTGCAGATCTGGTCTAATCATTTGTGTTGCAGAAAATGAAGAGGGCTGAGGATGAGAACAAGAGGCTGAAGGAAGAGAACCAGATGCTGTTGAAGATGATGGGTCAACTGAGTAGCTAAAATAACACCCTGGATTTTCTCACCAGACAGAGCAGCATAAGGATAGAAATAGCTGCTCATCCACCCGTTACTTACCACAAAGCATTTCACAGTCAGGGACAGTGACAGGAGACGATGAAGGCTGTAAAGCTTGGGGGTAGGAACAAACATGGGTTGTACAGTGAATTAGTTGAACATTGGAGAAACCAGGAAACTCTATTTTGAAGTATGTTTCAAGATTTGGAAGACTAGATAAAGCTGATGACTCTAAACTCCAAAGTGCTGCTCAGGCCACACTGCCCATATTAAGATGGGTTAACTAGCATAGGGCTCTCAGATTTTATTTCCAAGTTAAGAGAGCCATACTGTATTTTACTTTCTACAATTAGCATCTTTGTATACTGTAGGTGTCTACACTTTATTTAGGCTCCAACAACATGAGGATCCTATGGAACCAGACTGTTTTTTTGTGGCTAAACATAAGTTATATGAGCTGTCCTCATCGGGGCATCACTGGAGTCAGTGACACCAGCTGTCAGTGGCCCTAGTCACGTACGTGGCCGAAAAGGGGGCGTGATCTCCAGGGATGCGTGGTGAGCTAAACGGCTCAGGAGGCACTGGCTAGTACCAGATCCAGATTTACACACAATATACGAGCCAAAGGGTTCATGTGGTCATTATACACAGGTGCAGTAGTATATACTGCTGGAAATATGGTGAGTTGTGATCAGAGATGTGTGGAAAAGGAGGTACTACCTCTCCTGTCATAGACTATATTCTTTGTATTTTTCGTATACTTTATATAGTCAAATCTTGGGCGTATACTGGAGTATGACAGGAAAGGCTCTACCTCACCTGCCTTACCTCACCGAACATCGCTGGTGATCTCATGGGAAGGGGCGTGACCTCGCAGGCCCCACCTTGTTTTCATCACAATATTCCCGGAGATGCTGGCCTGAACTACCGGCTCCTCTTTAGTGCTGTGTGATACTGGCACAATGCAGCACCCAGCTCGCGGTCATTGCAGAGGAGTAGTTCACCTTCTCCGGTACGATGCTTTGGCCATTAAACAAATTGTTTATTCATTGCATATGGGCAGACAGGTGGACTTGGTTTATTTAGTCGGATGTCGACATTCAGAGAGTGGACATGACAGATGTCAACACTGACATAAGGCAGACATTGTCATAATGTTTTCATTATGAATGTCAACAGTTGTCATGTTGACAATGCAAATTTCCATTCACTAATTTATGTACTGTACACCTAATCCTAACTGCAACCCTAATTCATACTTTGCCAACGCCATGTCCCCACCCAATTCATAACTCCATTTTATAATTGCAATGTCTTCAGTCTGATAAGCCACATCAGTGTTCCAGCATCACAGTATAGTGCTGCTGGATGAGTGTGTGTCCTGTGCATATAATGGGTCATGTAACTAAGACTAAACTGGTACAAAGGAATGGATTGTTTTCTTGATGTACAGGAAAGGATAAATAACATGACCACAAACATAAGCCCTGGTGATTTACCAGCTACGCAATAAGCGTTATTTATAAATGGCTTCTTTAACCAATTACCTGATGATTTTCCCTACAAAACACCTCAGAAATTGTTAAATTACTTAATAAAGTTTAAAAAGTATTTTTAATAATATATTGAAATATTTAATGTAAAAAAAATATATATATATACCAAGAGGGTAATTTGCACCCCTCTGCCCCATGTCTATAGGCACCCATTATAAAATAACTCCCCACCCGCCAATGGCAATAGACCCCCCAGTGGTCTTAAATCCTAATAACAGTACCTCCCCACATGTTTTATTTAATATATGAAAAAGCCCCTCCTAACAGTACCCCCCAATGAGAGTGTTTTTGCACTCTCTGTGACCAATGTACATATTTTTCTCTATCGTCCTAGTGGATGCTGGGGTTCCTGAAAGGACCATGGGGAATAGCGGCTCCGCAGGAGACAGGGCACAAAAAGTAAAGCTTTTCCAGATCAGGTGGTGTGCACTGGCTCCTCCCCCTATGACCCTCCTCCAGACTCCAGTTAGATTTTTGTGCCCGGCCGAGAAGGGTGCAATCTAGGTGGCTCTCCTAAAGAGCTGCTTAGAAAAAGTTTAGCTTAGGTTTTTTATTTTACAGTGAGTCCTGCTGGCAACAGGATCACTGCAACGAGGGACTGAGGGGAGAAGAAGTGAACTCACCTGCGTGCAGGATGGATTGGCTTCTTGGCTACTGGACATCAGCTCCAGAGGGACGATCACAGGTACAGCCTGGATGGTCACCGGAGCCGCGCCGCCGGCCCCCTTGCAGATGCTGAAGTCAGAAGAGGTCCAGAATCGGCGGCTGAAGACTCCTGCAGTCTTCTAAAGGTAGCGCACAGCACTGCAGCTGTGCGCCATTTTCCTCTCAGCACACTTCACACGCAGTCACTGAGGGTGCAGGGCGCTGGGGGGGGGGCGCCCTGGGAGGCAAATGTAACCTATATAAAGGCTAAAAATACCTCACATATAGCCCCCAGAGGCTATATGGAGATATTTAACCCCTGCCTGGATTCACTAAATAGCGGGAGACGAGCCCGCCGGAAAAGGGGCGGGGCCTATCTCCTCAGCACACGGCGCCATTTCCTCTCACAGCTCCGCTGGTCAGGACGGCTCCCAGGTCTCTCCCCTGCACTGCACTACAGAAACAGGGTAAAACAGAGAGGGGGGGCAAATTTATGGCGATATTTTGATATATATAAAGCAGCTATAAGGGAGCACTTATTATAAGGCTATCCCTGTTATATATAGCGCTTTTGGTGTGTGCTGGCAAACTCTCCCTCTGTCTCCCCAAAGGGCTAGTGGGTCCTGTCTTCGTTAGGAGCATTCCCTGTGTGTCTGCTGTGTGTCGGTACGTGTGTGTCGACATGTATGAGGACGATATTGGTGTGGAGGCGGAGCAATTGCCAAATATGAGGATGTCACCCCCTAGGGAGTCGACACCAGAATGGATGCCTTTATTTATGGAACTACGGGATAGTGTCAACACGCTAAAGCAGTCGTTTGACGACATGAGACGGCCGGACAATCAATTAGTGCCTGTCCAGGCGACTCAAACACCGTCAGGGGCTGTGAAACGCCCTTTGCCTCAGTCGGTCGACACAGACCCAGACACAGGCACTGACTCCAGTGGTGACGGTGACGAATCAACCGTATTTTCCAGTAGGGCCACACGTTATATGATTTTGGCAATGAAGGAGGCGTTACATTTAGCTGATACTACAGGTACCACTAAACAGGGTATTATGTGGGGTGTGAAAAAACTACCTATAGTTTTTCCTGAATCAGAAGAATTAAATGACGTGTGTAATGAAGCGTGGGTTGCCCCTGATAAAAAGCTGATAATTTCAAAGAAATTATTGGCATTATACCCTTTCCCGCCAGAGGTTAGGGAGCGCTGGGAAACACCTCCTAGGGTGGACAAGGCGCTAACACGCTTATCTAAACAAGTGGCGTTACCCTCTCCTGAGACGGCCGCACTTAAAGATCCATCAGATAGGAGGATGGGAAATATCCAAAAAAGTATATACACACATGCAGGTGTTATACTACGACCAGCTATAGCGACTGCCTGGATGTGCAGTGCTGGGGTAGTTTGGTCAGAGTCCCTGATTGAAAATATTGATACCCTGGACAGGGACAATATTTTACTGTCGTTAGAACAAATAAAGGATGCATTTCTTTATATGCGTGATGCACAGAGGGATATCTGCACACTGGCATCACGGGTAAGTGCTATGTCCATTTCGGCCAGAAGAGCTTTATGGACGCGACAGTGGACAGGCGATGCGGATTCAAAACGACAGCACCGACTTTTCAACCGCAGCCCTTTCATTCCTTTAAAAATAAGAGAGCAAAGGGCTATTCATATCTGCCACGAGGCAGAGGTCGAGGGAAGAGACAGCAACAGGCAGCTCCTTCCCAGGAACAGAAGCCTTCCCCGGCTTCTACAAAAGCCTCAGCATGACGCTGGGGCTTCTCAAGCGGACTCGGGGACGGTGGGTGGTCGTCTCAAAAATTACAGCGCGCAGTGGGCTCACTCGCAGGTAGATCCCTGGATCCTGCAGATAATATCTCAGGGGTACAGGTTGGAATTAGAGACAGATCCACCTCGCCGTTTCCTGAAGTCTGCTTTACCAACGTCCCCCTCCGAAAGGGAGACGGTTTTGGAAGCCATTCACGGGCTGTACTCTCAGCAGGTGATAGTCAAGGTACCTCTTCTACAACAAGGGAAGGGGTATTATTCCACTCTTTTTGTGGTACCGAAGCCGGATGGCTCGGTAAGGCCTATTCTAAATCTGAAGTCCTTGAACCTGTACATAAAGAAGTTCAAGTTCAAGATGGAGTCACTCAGAGCAGTGATAGCGAACCTGGAAGAGGGGGACTTTATGGTATCCTTGGACATCAAGGATGCGTATCTCCACGTTCCAATTTACCCCTCACACCAGGGGTACCTCAGGTTCGTTGTACAAAACTGTCACTATCAGTTTCAGACGCTGCCGTTCGGATTGTCCACGGCACCTCGGGTCTTTACAAAGGTAATGGCCGAGATGATGATTCTTCTTCGAAGAAAAGGCATATTAATTATCCCATACTTGGACGATCTCCAAATAAGGGCAACGTCCAGAGAACAGCTAGAGATGGGATTAGCACTGTCTCAAGAAGTGCTAAAACAGCACGGGTGGATTCTGAATATTCCAAAATCCCAGTTAATGCCGACAACTCGTCTGCTGTTCCTAGGAATGATTCTGGACACGGTTCAGAAAAAGGTTTTTCTCCCGGAGGAAAAAGCCAAGGAGTTATCCGAGCTTGTCAGGAACCTCCTAAAACCAGGAAAGGTGTCTGTACATCAATGCACAAGAGTCCTGGGAAAAATGGTGGCTTCTTACGAAGCAATTCCATTCGGCAGATTCCACGCAAGAATTTTCCAAAGGGATCTGTTGGACAAATGGTCAGGGTCGCATCTTCAGATGCACCTGCGGATAACCCTGTCTCCAAGGACAAGGGTGTCTCTTCTGTGGTGGTTGCAGAGTGCTCATCTATTGGAGGGCCGCAGATTCGGCATACAGGATTGGATCCTGGTGACCACGGACGCCAGCCTGAGAGGCTGGGGAGCAGTCACACAAGGAAGAAACTTCCAGGGAGTATGGACGAGCCTGGAAACGTCTCTTCACATAAACATTCTGGAACTAAGAGCAATATACAATGCTCTAAGCCAGGCAGAACCTCTGCTTCAGGGAAAACCGGTGTTGATCCAGTCGGACAACATCACGGCAGTCGCCCATGTGAACAGACAGGGCGGCACAAGAAGCAGGAGTGCAATGGCAGAAGCTGCAAGGATTCTTCGCTGGGCAGAGAATCATGTGATAGCACTGTCAGCAGTGTTCATCCCGGGAGTGGACAACTGGGAAGCAGACTTCCTCAGCAGACACGATCTTCACCCGGGAGAGTGGGGACTTCATCCAGAAGTCTTCCACTTGCTGGTAACCCGTTGGGAAAGACCAATGGTGGACATGATGGCGTCTCGCCTCAACAAAAAACTGGACAGGTATTGCGCCAGGTCAAGAGATCCGCAGGCAATAGCTGTGGACGCGCTGGTAACGCCTTGGGTGTACCAGTCGGTGTATGTGTTTCCTCCTCTGCCTCTCATACCAAAAGTATTGAGAATTATACGGCAAAGAGGCGTAAGGACGATACTAGTGGTTCCGGATTGGCCAAGAAGGACTTGGTACCCGGAACTTCAAGAGATGATCACGGAAGATCCGTGGCCTCTACCTCTAAGGAGGGACTTGCTTCAGCAGGGTCCCTGTCTGTTTCAAGACTTACCGCGGCTGCGTTTGACGGCATGGCGGTTGAACGCCGGATCCTAAAGGAAAAAGGCATGCCGGAAGAAGTCATTCCTACTTTGATTAAAGCAAGGAAGGAAGTAACCGTGCAACATTATCGCCGAATTTGGCGAAAATATGTTGCGTGGTGCGAAGATCGGAGTGCTCCGACGGAGGAATTTCAACTGGGTCGATTCCTACATTTCCTGCAATCAGGATTGTCTATGGGTCTCAAATTGGGATCTATTAAGGTTCAAATTTCGGCCCTGTCGATTTTCTTTCAAAAAGAATTGGCTTCAGTCCCTGAAGTCCAGACCTTTGTTAAGGGAGTGCTACATATACAGCCTCCTGTGGTGCCTCCAGTGGCACCGTGGGATCTCAATGTGGTTTTGGACTTTCTAAAATCTCATTGGTTTGAACCACTAAAGAAGGTGGATTTGAAATATCTCACATGGAAAGTGACCATGCTTCTAGCCCTGGCTTCGGCCAGGAGAGTGTCAGAACTGGCAGCTTTATCTTACAAAAGCCCATATCTGATTTTCCATTCGGACAGGGCAGAACTGCGGACTCGTCCGCATTTTCTCCCTAAGGTGGTGTCAGCATTTCATCTGAACCAGCCTATTGTAGTGCCTGCGGCTACAAGTGACTTGGAGGACTCCAAGTTACTGGACGTTGTCAGAGCATTAAAAATATATATTGCAAGGACAGCTGGAGTCAGAAAATCTGACTCGTTGTTTATATTGTATGCACCCAACAAGATGGGTGCTCCTGCGTCTAAGCAGACGATTGCTCGTTGGATCTGTAGCACAATCCAACTTGCACATTCTGTGGCAGGCCTGCCACAGCCTAAATCTGTAAAGGCCCACTCCACAAGGAAGGTGGGCTCATCTTGGGCGGCTGCCCGAGGGGTCTCGGCATTACAACTTTGCCGAGCAGCTACGTGGTCAGGGGAGAACACGTTTGTAAAATTTTACAAATTTGATCCTCTGGCTAAGGAGGACCTGGAGTTCTCTCATTCGGTGCTGCAGAGTCATCCGCACTCTCCCGCCCGTTTGGGAGCTTTGGTATAATCCCCATGGTCCTTTCAGGAACCCCAGCATCCACTTGGACGATAGAGAAAATAAGATTTTACTTACCGATAAGTAATCTCGGAGTCCGTAGTGGATGCTGGGCGCCCATCCCAAGTGCGGATTATCTGCAATAATTGTACATAGTTATTGTTAACTAATTCGGGTTATTGTTGAAGGAAGCCATCTTTCAGAGGCTCCGCTGTTATCATACTGTTAACTGGGTTTAGATCACAAGTTGTACGGTGTGATTGGTGTGGCTGGTATGAGTCTTACCCGGGATTCAAAATCCTCCCTTATTGTGTACGCTCGTCCGGGCACAGTACCTAACTGGAGTCTGGAGGAGGGTCATAGGGGGAGGAGCCAGTGCACACCACCTGATCTGGAAAAGCTTTACTTTTTGTGCCCTGTCTCCTGCGGAGCCGCTATTCCCCATGGTCCTTTCAGGAACCCCAGCATCCACTACGGACTCCGAGAAATAGATTTATCGGTAAGTAAAATCTTATTTTTTATTATGTTATTTTTATTATGTTACACCTCCCTTCCCCCTCCAGCATTATTTATCTATATTTTACTCCTTCCCCACTCCCACTAGTTCTAAATCCCCCCCAGTCGGTTGCCACCCACCCCAATCCCCATGGGCCTATACCCCCTCTCCACCCACATGTAAAGCACAGAGGGAGTCAGAGAAGATCCATTCTTGTGCAGGACATATCTCCTAATCGACAACATGGCGGACACAGCGGTCAGTGCATTGCATGTGATGCGACCTGGCCATGTGACGTACTCCTGGCTATGGTCGCATCACATGCAACTATGCCAGGCAAGTGGTTCATGTCAAAATAGCCCCATTAGCAATATGGCAGTCAAAATATAAACAGGTTTTTTTTTACCACACAGGAACATACAATTTAGGAGCTAGAACACAGTAACTAACACCATCACTCCTGAAGTACAAAGAGGGATGTAGATCCCCCCCATTCCACCACCACACCTGAGTCCTTCAGTTCCCACAGCGCATATGCACAGCCTAAGTTCACACATACACAGGAACACTCTGTAACGGCACAAACCCTGCAGTATTGCTTATCAGAGCCGCTGTCCCGGTTACTGAGCAATGATAAATAGCCCCGAAAGACGTTAATAGCGACGATAAGGAGTAATAGGATTCTAGGCATTCATTACATTTTTGACAAATAGGCCCCACATTGAGACAGAAAGATGGCCTTGCTTACAGTCTAAAGAAATGTGAGTGATTCCAACATATACCATAATGAAATACACAGCCTTGTACCAACTCTCCCTTTTTATTTAATAAACAAAGTGTACACTGGCATTTTCTACTCTTTTTTTTTTTATTTCAAACAAAAATTCTTTGCATACAGGCCTGGTGAGAGTGGGGTACAAAGAGAACACTCAGGATCCTCAGTAGTCCAGTACCTGCACTAAATTCAGCAGGAAACAGGCAGACAGAGAGAGAGCATGGATAGCCTTCGGCATGTAGCACAATAACGTTTATTTTGTGCTGATGCTGCACGCATGCCTTCATAATGTCACACCGCTGGACAGCAGGGGAGCCGAGCTGCTCGCAAAGATGAAGAAGCAGCCTCAACATGCAGCAGGAGGTAGTGTGGGCTGGGCTGTGGAGACACGGGTTGTGTGTTGGGGTTGGAGGACTGGAGATGAAGTGGCACAGTGGTATGGAGCTGAAGACATGTGGCTGGGGTAACACTGGGGCATGTGCTTAACAGATAGAAGATAAGATACACATGGGGAGGGGGGTTGAGAGACAAAGGGGGATGGTGAGGCTGAGCGACAGGGATGGGGAGGCTGAGAGACACAGTAGGATGGGGTTGAGAGACAAAGGGGATGGGGGGCTGAGAGACACAGGGAGATGGGGGGCTGAGAGACACATGGATGGGAAGGCTGAGAGACACAGGAGGATGGGGGCTGAGAGACAAAGGGAGATGGGGCTGAGAGACAAATGGATGGGAAGGCTGAGAGACACAGGAGGATGGGGGGCTGAGAGACAAAGGGAGATGGGGGGCTGAGAGACACATGGATGGGAAGGCTGAGAGACAAAGGAGGATGGGGCTGAGAGACAAAGGGAGATGGGGGACTGAGAGACACAGGATGATGGGGCTAAGAGACATATGGGGATGGGAAGCTACGAGACATAGTGGGAAGGAAAGGCTGAGAGACAAAGGGGGAAGGGGGGCTGAGAGGCACAGGGGGTTGGGGGGCTGAGAGACATGGGAAAGGGAAGGCTGAGAGACCCATGGGGGTGGGGTCTGAGAGACACAGGGAGGATATGTACTGAGAGACCCAGGGGGATTGGGGGCTGTGAGACAGAGGGGGACGGAGGGCTGAAACGAGACACAGGGGGATGGGGGGCTGAGAGACACAGGGCGAAAAGAAGGCTGAGAGACCCATGGGGATAGGGGGCTGAGAGCTAGGGGGGATAGGGGCTGAGAGACCGAGGGGGATGGCAGGCTGTGAGATACACAGGGATGGGGAGCTGAGAGACACGGGGAAGGGAAGGCTGAGAGACCCAGGGGGATGGGAGGCTACAAGACATAGTGGGAAGGAAAGGCTTAGAGACAAAGGCGGAAGGGGGCCTGAGAGGCACAGGGGGTTGGGGGGCTGAGAGACACGGGAAAGGGAAGGCTGAGAGACACAGGGAGGATATGTTCTGAGAGAACCAGGGGGATTGGGGGCTGTGAGACAGAGGGGGACGGAGGGCTGAAATGAGACACGGGGATGGGGGGCTGAGAGACACAGGGCGAAAAGAAGGCTGAGAGACCCATGGTTATAGGGGGCTGAGAGACACAGGGGGGATAGGGGCTGAGAGACCGAGGGGGATGGCAGGCTGTGAGATACAGGGGGATGAGGAGCTGAGAGACACGGGGAAGGGAAGGCTGAGAGACCCAGGGGGATGGCAGTCTGTGAGATACAGGGGGATGGGGGCTGAGAGACCCAGGGGGATGGGGGGCTGAGAGACACAGGGGGATGGGGGGCTGAGAGACACAGGGGGATGGGGGGCTGAGAGATACAAGGGTATGCTGAGGCTGAGAGACACACTGGGACTGATTCAGAGTTGTGTTAATGCCTTCGCAGCTGCGATCACATGTGCAGCATATATGTGAAAATATGCAAATGCCACGGACGCTTACACCGCATCACAAATCCAAGCACTGTATGCAAACACGCAGCGGCCATTGGAGATCCTTCATTAATCGACTCCCCGAGTTACCCTGTGGTGACGCATACCCTCCAACATGACCCGCCCCACTAGGTACAAAAGGCTCTGTTTCTGGACTTCCCTCTTAATTTATTATTGCCATCACTTGTGAAGACACAGCTTTCTTATTGTTTAACTAGTTCAACACAGGTGATGGAAATCATAAATTAAGAGGGAAGTCCAGAAACAAAGCATTTTGTACCTAGTGGGGCGGGTCATGTTGGAGGGTCTGGTGACGCAGAATGGCTGCGAGATTTAATACGCTGGCAACATGCTTTGTGTGTCTATGTTTCTGTTCAATGTCCCATACTAATCCCATACTATTAACAAATTACCCATATAAATAACATTGCAAGACACTGTAGAGGTATAGCTGTTATATGGCTGCAGCACAGGGTGACTGGGACGTACAGTAAGAGTAAATGAGTGGCGTTGTGCATTAGTACGCCATAAAATGTTACTTACAGGGCTCCCGGCTCAGTGATTTCTAGTTCTGCCCAATTTACATACTTGTGACTTGCATTAATTGTGAAAGACAAGTGGTTCTGGAATGTACAGAAGGGGATTGACCCCCCATAGGACCAATAAGGAAGTTTTAAAATTGGGGTCCTAAATAGTTATCACTGGTTAATGTCATGTGTGCAATACTAATTATGGGCACAAGGTGGCACTAGAAGACAAATGTGAAAATTGTAATTGCAATATACAGAGACTGAAAGACAATTATTGACAACAGAGCCCTTTGCTACAGTATGTCCAAATTGAAACATATATATATGTGTTCAAACTTCAAAGTAGAAATTTCATGAGTATTTGAAGCATTATTCCTTGTGAGTTTGAATACGTGTTTCATAGAATATTCAACAGCACTAATCCACTAGACGGTATGCTCACTCACAAGAATGGTTCTTTCTCCGAGTTGTTTTCACATCCGTACTTTGCCTTGTTTGTGTCTGTTACGTGTATGTTCAAGCAGAGCATTGCAGAGCCGTACAACTCAACATCAAAAAGAATAAACTCAGCTCCTTGCTGTTAAGCTTTGTAAATGATATTAGTCTGCATCAGAGCAGGATGATGGGTTTGGGAATAGTCATAAATTAGCCTGTTATCTGCAGGGCTGTCTTTTCATATGGGCTCAATGGTCAGTTGCTTAAGGTCCCCAGGAGTGTAAGGGCTCTAGGCTGAGGGTCCCCTTTTTCCAGGGGTACCAGATTTTTGAAAATTGGCACTGGGGAACCGGAGATAACCGACTTCAAAGCAGTGGTCCCCATCCGAGCCTGCTAATTGCAGTCAGATATCCATACTTGCCTACTCTCCAGGAATGGCCGGGAGGCTCCCGAAAATTGGGTGCCCCTCCCAGCCCCCCGGAAGAGCAGGTAAGTCTCCCGATTTCAGGGGTCTCCCCCTGCCCGGCCGCCCACTTAGCGAGTAAAGTGGGCGGTCCGGGCAGGCGATAACGCGATTCTTGTTGAATCGCGTCATCATAGCCATGCCCCCTGCTGTATAATGCCGGTAATAGCGGCATTATACAGTGGGGGCGTGGCTTACAAGACACGATCCTGCAGCCACGCCCCGTTCCGCCTCTGGTCTGCCCCCCTCTGCACGGCACGTCACAGCCCACCCCCCTGCTGAGCCGACCTGGCTGCTCTCTCCCGGAGAGAGCAGCCAAAAAGTCGGCAAGTATGCAGATATCTCAGGTTCTGTCCAACTTAGAGTTTTTCAGAGTTTTCCCCCTTTCAATGGACACTGGCAGCGTATCTCTTCTATGCCCAGAACCAGAGATATCAGCCTTTCAGCAACTGGTCCCTGCTCCAACGCCGCAGGCTTGGTATGCAGTTTTTTTATTTTCGTTGGTGGATTGCTCTGGCTATTGAACTCTGAATCCCAAGTCCCCATTACCTCCTGAAAGGTGGGACTCTCTAGTTGTTAATCCCATTAAAAGCTAAGAAATCTATTTCCAGAAACTGGAGATATCTGCAGTCAAGCAAGCTGCCCTCCCACTGGGAAATTATGAATATTAAGCTCACTCCACTATCCACCCCTCCCCTGCATATTTAATGGTATCCGGTCTCTAGGTCGACCATACTTAGGTTGATAGTCACTAGGTCAACCACTATTGGTCGACATGCATTAGGTTGACAGGGTTCCTATGTCGACATGGTCACTAGGTCGACATGTTCTAGGTTGACATGACAAAAGGTCGACATGAGTTTTTCAAGATTTTTTTCATTTTTTTAACTTTTTCATACTTTCCAATCCATGTGGACTACAATTGGTAATGGCAACCGGTGCTGAGCGCAGCAGTAACGGAGCGAGCTAAGCGAAGGGACACGGTGCATTAATTGGGGTTCCCCATCACTCTACGAAGAAAACGACACAAAAAAAACCCTCATGTTGACCTTGCTCACGTCGACCTAATGATTGTGACTGCAGACCTAAGTGTAGTCGACCCTATGTACCACACCCATATTTAACACCCCCTACCACCCTGGAAGTCAAGTACCGTTTCCCCTTCATTCAGCCCAATGTCCCCTTCTGCAGTTTAATGTTCCCCCTTCCACCCCATCTCCCACTATCTGTGCAGTAAAGGAGTAATCAGCAGAAATTACTGCTCCAGGTCCTACATGCTGAGCGGAAGACAGAACATCCCCTACCACCAACAGGACGGGTTGGGAATGGGTGACCGACGATCAGCATACAGATGCTGGGATCCTGATCGCCAGAATGCCGCCAGGGGGATGAGCGCAACAAAGCCCCTTGCGGGCTCTCTACACTTGCCATGCTGCAGGCTCTGTGGCTCGCTGCACTCACCGTAGGTTCTATTCCCACTTTATGGGTGTCGTGAACACCCACGAGTGGGTATAGTCCTGGGCCCCCTGCCGGCATTCTGGCGGCTAGGATCTCGACGACCGGGATCATAACTGTTTTGTTCATATGTTTGTAAATCCAGTCATCAGGACACAGAGACATGTGAGTTCACTGCTGTGCTGTTTTATTTCATCACCAACTCCAGGCACACTGTACACTGGACCACCCACTTCCCAGCATCCCCCTGGTCCCAGGGACCATCACTGAAGATTTAGGCTTACACATATTAGTAAGGGAGTGTCTACAAATATTGGGGCAGATGTATTAACCTGGAGAAGGCATAAGGAAGTGATAAACCAGTGATATGTGCAAGGTGATAAAGGCACCAGACAATCAGCTCCAATATGTAAATTAACAGTTAGGATCTGATTGGCTGCTGCCTTTGTCACCTTGCCCATATCACTGGTTTATCACTTCCTTATGCCTTCTCCAGGTTAATACATCTGCCCCATTAAGCATTGTAATACACTAACATCACATCCTCTTTTCTTTAAAGATAAGCCCTGTACGCTTCAATGCAACAATTAACAATGTCATATTAAGAACATCATCTAACATGTTTCAATGAGTCTCTCAGGTCTGCGTATTTCCCTTTTGGGTCTTTCATACACAGTCTGTGTTTCATCGACCATGTTGGACCTTTCTAGAATCGTGGTTTGTTCACGATTATGAGGATCATCATACATGTCAGATGAAGGGTATTCTTCAGTCATGTTGTCTTCATTATGGTTAGGTTGAGATCTTAAATCCACCCGATTTCTTCTTACTTCCGTTCCACGCTCTGTACGTATAGTATAAGATCTTGGTGCTACTTGTGCTTGCACAATACCTTTCTGCACCCAAATACCTTTCTCGTTATCTCTGAGACGGACTTGGTCACCCGATTTTAGATCAGATAAGCTTTTTGCTCGCCTGTCATGGAACAGTTTCTGTTTCGCCTGTTGACGTTCCTTACTCAGTCTGACCAACACTGAGTTATGTGTATTAAGCAGTTTATCATGTATCGGGAGATTTGCTCTAATCCTCCTTCCCATCAGCATTTGTGCAGGAGAAAGTCCATTCTGTAAAGGTGTACTGCGGTAGATTAAAAGACTTTTGTAGAAATCTTCTTTACCTTCTTGAGCTTTTTTCATGAGACTCTTTACAGTTTTTACTAAACTTTCCACCAACCCATTTGAGCGTGGATAGTGGGGACTTGACATAGTATGGACAAATTCCCACTCATCAGCAAATTGTCTAAATTCAGCACTGGAAAACTGAGGACCATTGTCAGTGAACACTTCCATAGGAACACCATGCCTTGCAAAGATTGACTTCATGAAATTGATTACGGCTTTACTAGTAGTTGTATGTAGTGTCTTCACCTCAGGGTAGTTAGAGTAATAATCAGTCACAACAATGTACATTTTCCCATTACAATCAAACAAATCTGCGCCAACTTTCTGGTACGGTCTCTCTGGCACTGCGTGAGGACTCAGTGGCTCGACTTGTTGTTTCGGTCTATACATAAAACATAATTCACATGTAGCTGTAGTCTTGTTATGCACACCAGTGCCTGCAGGAAAGTACTGGTGTCAGAACTGTTATGCACTCCAGTGTCTGCAGGAATGTACTGGTGTTTGAACTGTTATGCAAAACAAATGGACTAACAGACAAACTGGGGAATATGACATAACGTACACAGAAGGTAATAGGGTAACAAAATACACACAAAGTGAACAGAGAAGCCCAGAGGCTAAGGAACTGGGTATCTCCCTTGTATTAGAACTGCACAGATGGAAAAAGCAAGATGTTGTGTTTTAATACGTAGAGAACCCGAAATGCTGTTGCTAAGGGCAACAGCAAAACCCTAAAGGGTTACCAACGGGTGTGGCAGTAAACTCCTTGGTCAGAGATGGAATGATAGACACAAGGAGAGTCTCCACAATCCTATTTCTCACTTGCAGTGCACAGGTTTTAGCTTACTGCCACTAAACTGACCCCTGACACCTAGCACAGTGAGACAGGATTAGACAGGCAAGTCTTAGAATACAGCCGCAAACTTGCTAAGTTCACAGAGTAGTAACAGAACCCCAGCAAGCTAAACGACTGACTCCAGTCTTACTGCTAGGTCTGGATTGGCAGAGTGTAATACCAAATCCCTAGGCCTATTTGCAGTAAGCAACAAACAAATACAAAGCTACACAGTACTGGCTAACTTTCATGAACTGACTAACCAACAAAGATTCAGCAGCATCTGCTTACCCTGAAAAGAGGCCTTATAAAGCAGGTGCTGTCCACGCCCCACTCAGACCTCACAGACTGTGAGCACAAAAACCAGCACCGGATCCCCTGCCGTGCACAGAGCCTATAACCACTGCACAGCAAAAGACCCGAACCGGAGTATCAGCTGCGCTCAGGTTACTCCACTAGCACTTGTCTCCCGGTTGCCATGACGACGTGGCAGCACAGGGCAGGAGACCCTAACAGTACCCCCCCTCTGATGAGGGGTCAAAGAACCCCTACCACCGGGTTTATCGGGGAACTGCGAGAAGAAAGAGCGTATCAGTCTGGGGGCATGAAGATCACAACTGCGCACCCACGACCGCTCCTCCGGGCCATACCCCTTCCAGTGCACCAAAAATGACAGCCGACCCCGAACCACCTTGGAGTCAAGAATCCTTTCAACAACAAACTCCCTCTGGCCACGTATCAGAAGAGGGGAAGGTCTTCCACTGGAAGAAGGATTACTAATCGCCCGTTTTAAAAGGGAACAATGAAATGTTTTATTGATACCCAAAGAACGGGGCAGATCTAACTGAAATGCCACCGGATTGATAACCCTGGTGATCTTATAAGGGCCGATGAACCGGGGCCCTAACTTATGAGATGGCTGTCTCAACTTCAAATTCTTGGTAGACAACCAGACGAAGTCTCCTAATTTGAAGCTGCAGGGTCTTTTCCGCTTATCAAAAACCCTTTTGGTCACTAATGACACAGACACAAGGGCTTTCTTCACTTTCCGTCAAATACCTCTAAGGACCGAAACCACAGAGGAACCACCAGGCGTGGAGTCCAGGGGGTCAAAAGAATTGGCCTTAGGATGATGCCCATACACACAAAGGAAGGGAGAGATCCCTGTAGCAGAGTGAGCCGCGTTGTTATAGGCAAACTCCGCCATGGACAGATGAGCAACCCAGTCAGTCTGACACTTGGAGACATAACACCTGAGGAACTGCTCCAAGGACTGGTTCACCCTTTCAGTCTGCCCATTAGACTGCGGATGGTAGCCTGACGACAAGCTGACAGAAATCTGGAGATCGGAACAAAATGCCCTCCAGAATTTGGCCACAAACTGGGATCCGCGGTCAGAGACCACATCAAGTGGCAACCCGTGGAGACGCACAACATGCAGCATAAATAATTCAGACAGGCGTCTGGCTGATGGCAGCCCAACCAGTGGAACGAAGTGCGCCATCTTCGAAAACCTGTCAACGACAACCCAGATGGCTGTCATCCCCGAGGATTTGGGCAAGTCCACCACAAAATCCATTGAAATGTGGGTCCATGGCTTAGATGGGATAGAGAGTGGATGTAATGGGCCAACAGGAACCCCTCTAGGAGTCTTATTTCGGGCACAGATGTCACATGCCCGAACCCACTGATCCACATCCTTAGCCACCGAGGGCCACCACACCGCCCTAGATAGCAACTCCCGAGTTCTGGCAATACCCGGGTGACCTGCCGACTTCTTGGCATGGAATTCCAGGAACACTCGCTGTCTTAACCTAGGAGGCACAAACAAAAGACCTACCGGAAGGTCTGGAGGAGCCTGCTCCAGTGCTCTAAGGACTAATGATAAGAGGTCCTGGGTAATGCCCACTTTAATACATGATGGGGAAACAATGGGCAACGGCTCCTCGGTGGTCTCCTGGATTGGAGCAAAACTCTGCGAGAGCGCATCAGCCTTGATGTTTTTTGACCCAGGGCGATATGTTATCAAAAAATTAAAGCGAGCAAAAAACAAAGCCCATCGTGCCTGCCTGGCATTGAGACGCTTCGCTGACTCTAAATATGCCAGATTCTTATGGTCAGTAAGAATTGAGACCACAAACTTAGCCCCCTCAAGCCAGTGTCTCCACTCCTCGAGTGCATCCTTAATAGCCAACAATTCCCGGTTACCCACGTCATAATTCATCTCGGCAGGCGAAAATTTACGGGAAAAGTAAGCACAGGGATGAAGGCGATTATCAGACACTCCCATCTGAGAAAGCACTGCCCCAATACCCATCTCAGAGGCATCCACCTCCACCACAAAAGGACGCTCTGGATCTGGGTGTCGCAGCACCTTGGCCGAAACAAATGCCCTTTTGAGACGGGCAAAAGCCGCTTTAGCCTCACAAGACCAGTGAGCAACATCCGCCCCTTTCTTAGTGAGTGCCACCAAGGGCGCCACTATAGACGAAAATCCAGCGATAAATCGTCTATAAAAATTTGCAAAGCCCAGGAAACGCTGAAGCGCCTTCAAACTAGTGGGCTGCACCCAATCCAGGACTGCCTGTACCTTGGAACCCTCCATTTGGAAACCTTCTGGGGAGATAATATATCCTAGAAATGCGATTTGCTGAACTTCAAATTCGCACTTCTCCAGCTTCGCCCCAAGCCGGTGGTCTCTGAGTTTCTGGAGGACTAAGCGTACATGCTTCCGATGTTCCTCCAGGGAATGGGAGAAGATTAGGATGTCATCTAAGTATACAACTAAGAATCTATCCAAATATTCCCTGAGCACATCATTCATGAAATCCTGGAAGACTGCCGGGGCATTACAGAGCCCAAAAGGCATCACCAAATATTCATAATGCCCTGAGTGGGTATTAAAGGCAGTCTTCCATTCATCCCCCTCTCTTATTCGGATTAGATTGTACGCACCGCGTAGGTCAATCTTAGAAAAAATGGTGGCAGTACGAAGCTGGTCAAACAAGACCGAAATGAGAGGCAGTGGGTATGAGTTTTTAATCGTGATACGGTTCAATTCCCTGAAGTCGATGCAGGGTCGCAACGAACCGTCCTTTTTACCCACGAAGAAGAACCCCGACCCAACTGGAGACTGTGAAGGTCTGATAAATCCCTTAGCCAAGTTCTCCTGAATGTACTCTGCCATAGCCTGAGTCTCAGGACGTGACAGGGAGTACAACCTGCTCTTGGGAAGCTTAGCATTTGGCAACAAATCAATGGCACAGTCATAGGGGCGATGGGGAGGTAGTACCTCTGCAACTTTTTTGGAGAACACGTCCGCAAAATCTGCATAACACCCTGGCAATCCTGGCAAACTTAGCTGCGAGAGCCTGACTGGAAGGCTCAAGCAACTCCTGAAACAATCAGTACCCCAACTAAGAATCTCCCCAGAGACCCAGTCAAATTGAGGATTGTGGGCCCTTAACCAGGGTAACCCCAACACCAATGGGGCAAAAGTACAGACAGTCACATAAAAGGACAATTTTTCAGAGTGTGTGGCTCCAATAAACAAAGAAATCTGGCTAGTGCAAGAGGTAATTTTACCTTGGGATAATGGTTCCCTGTTTAACCCACAAATCTCAATTTCCGTTGCCAAGGGTACTAAGGGAACAGAGTGTTTCAGGGCGAATTGGCGGTCCATAAAAACCCCGTCGGCCCCACTGTCCACAAAGGCCTCAGTCTTGACAGTTTGACCGAGGATCTTCAAGGTCACCGGAATGATAAAAGTCTTCTTGGGAAATTCTGACTTCTGGCCTGACAGGATATTTCCCATCACCCTCAGGCCCTGAAGTTTTCCGGCTTTTCTGGGCATGATACTACCACATGACCTTTATTCCCACAGTACAAACACAACCCCTGCTGTCTCCTCCGCGTCTTCTCACGCGAGGAGAGGCGGGTAGCCCCAATCTGCATAGGCTCCTCAGAAAATTCCTCAGAGTCTGAGGTTCCCTTGGGAAGGAAGGAAATCTCAGTCTCCCTTTCAAGCCTACGCTCTCTCAGCCGTCTATCCACCCGGATGGATAACTGCATGAGCTGATCCAAGCTATCAGGCAAGGGATATTGTACCAGTTGGTCCTTTATCTGGTTAGAAAGACCTCTTCGGTACTGGTGTCTCAGGGCTGGGTCATTCCACTGGGTATCATGGGCCAACCTCCGAAACTCCGTACAGTAAACCTCAACTGGCCTTCGCCCTTGCTTAAGGATCGAAATCTGAGCCTCGGCTGAGGCCGTCTTGTCAGGGTCATCATACAACATGCCCAGTGCCGTAAAAAAAGCATCAACACTTTTAAGCGACGGACAGTCAGGCTGCAACCCATATGCCCAGACCTGTGGGTCTCCTTGTAGCAAGGAAATCACTATGCCCACCCGCTGAATCTCCGACCCAGAAGACTGAGGCCTAAGCCGGAAGTATAGCTTGCAGCTCTCCTTGAAACAAAAGAACTGCGAGCGATCTCCAGAAAAACGATCCGGGAGATTTACTTTCGGCTCCTTAACCCCTGCAGGTGCTGCTGCTGCGGGAGCTCCGCCAGCAGCCTGGGAGGTGTGCATTTTAATGGACAAATCATTAAATTGTCGAGTCAGGACCTGCACCTGATCGACCACCTGTTGCAACGTATTTTGAGGGGTATGCTCCATATTCCCACAAAATTTCAACAGGAGTATTAGGCTGCTGAATATGTTATGCACACCAGTGCCTGCAGGAAAGTACTGGTGTCAGAACTGTTATGCACTCCAGTGTCTGCAGGAATGTACTGGTGTTTGAACTGTTATGCAAAACAAATGGGCTAACAGACAAACTGGGGAATATGACATAACGTACACAGAAGGTAATAGGGTAACAAAATACACACAAAGGGAACAGAGAAGCCCAGAGGCTAAGGAACTGGGTATCTCCCTTGTATTAGAACTGCACAGATGGAAAAAGCAAGATGTTGTGTTTTAATACGTAGAGAACCCGAAATGCTGTTGCTAAGGGCAACAGCAAAACCCTAAAGGGTTACCAACGGGTGTGGCAGTAAACTCCTTGGTCAGAGATGGAATGATAGACACAAGGAGAGTCTCCACAATCCTATTTCTCACTTGCAGTGCACAGGTTTTAGCTTACTGCCACTAAACTGACCCCTGACACCTAGCACAGTGAGACAGGATTAGACAGGCAAGTCTTAGAATACAGCCGCAAACTTGCTAAGTTCACAGAGTAGTAACAGAACCCCAGCAAGCTAAACGACTGACTCCAGTCTTACTGCTAGGTCTGGATTGGCAGAGTGTAATACCAAATCCCTAGGCCTATTTGCAGTAAGCAACAAACAAATACAAAGCTACACAGTACTGGCTAACTTTCATGAACTGACTAACCAACAAAGATTCAGCAGCATCTGCTTACCCTGAAAAGAGGCCTTATAAAGCAGGTGCTGTCCACGCCCCACTCAGACCTCACAGACTGTGAGCACAAAAACCAGCACCGGATCCCCTGCCGTGCACAGAGCCTATAACCACTGCACAGCAAAAGACCCGAACCGGAGTATCAGCTGCGCTCAGGTTACTCCACTAGCACTTGTCTCCCGGTTGCCATGACGACGTGGCAGCACAGGGCAGGAGACCCTAACAAGTCTGTGCTATGTCTTGGTTCATTCTTGGCCAATACATAACTTCACGCGCTCTCCGCTTACATTTTTCTTCTCCTAAGTGGCCTTCATGTATCTTGCACAGCATAGTTTTTCTTAGTCGTGCAGGTATGACAAACCTATTGCCTATGTAAATAATACCATCGACAACTGTAAGGTCACTGCGGTACATCCAATAATCATGGATAGACAGCGGGCACGCATGTTTTTCTGCTGGCCAACCTTTCAGAATGATATCTTTTAACACTTTCATTGTGTCATCTGTCTCCGTTTCTTTCCTAATCTGTTCTTGTCTTGCAAGAGACACTGGTAGAGAAGCTACGATCAAATTAACATAGGCTTCTATCTCTTCATCCATCAGACTTTTGGAACCTTCACTTTTGTCCACAGCACGAGAAAGTGTATCGGCAATGTACATGTATTTGCCGGGACAGTACAGCAAGTGTACATCATATTTCTGTAGTCTGATAAGCATTCGTTGAATTCTCATGGGACAGTCATGTAATGATTTAGTCATGATAGCTACCAATGGCTTGTGGTCAGTTTCCACTGTAAATGTTTCACCATACACAAACTGATGAAATCGCTCACATGCATATGTGATCGCTAGAAGTTCTTTTTCTATCTGAGCATACCTTGTTTCAGCACTTGTCAGTGCTCTTGATGCATAGATTACTGGTTGCCATGTATCCTCATGTTCTTGTAAGAGCACTGAGCCTAGGCCAAATTGCGAAGCATCTGATGAAATTCTTATTCTTTTCGCAGGATCAAAGAATTTTAGCACTGGTTGCTCTGTAATGATCTGTTTCAAGTTTTGCCAACTTTCTTCTTGTTCATGTGACCCCATCCACTCGCTATCTTTGTCCAACAACCATCTAAGAGAGGCTGTTTGTTCAGAGAGTTGAGAAATAAACTTTCCTAAGTAAGTAATCATCCCTAGGAATCTTCTGACGTCGTCTTTGTTGTTAGGACGTTCCATGTTAACTATGGCTGATATTTTCCTTGGGTCTGGTTTTACACCTTGATCCGAGACCACGTCGCCCATAAAGGTAAGTGTATTCATGCCAAATTCACATTTGTCCTTGTTTAGCTTTAGATTCACTTTTTTGACAAGTTCCATTACTTGTCTCAATCTAGAATCATGTTCTTCCTTTGTAGATCCCCAGACAATAATGTCATCTATCATTGTTTCAACACCTGGAATATGTTCAAAAATCATGTGTATCTTTTTGTGATATACTTCTGGAGCAGACAATGGGGGTGATTCCGAGTTGTTCGCTCGCTAGCTGCTTTTAACAGCATTGCACACGCTAAGCCGCCGCCTACTGGGAGTGTATCTTAGCATAGCAGAATTGCGAACGAAAGATTAGCTAATTTTCTCGTAACGATTACCCCGCAGTTTCTGAGTAGTTCCACACTTACTCTGCCATTGCGACCAGCTCAGTCCTTTTCGTTCCTGGTTTGATGTCACAAACACACCCAGCGTTCGCCCAGCCACTCCCCTGTTTCTCCAGACACTCCTGCGTTTTCAACTAGCACGCCTGTGTTTTTCCGCACACTCCCATAAAACGGCCAGTTTCCGCCCAGAAACACCCACTTCCTGTCAATCACACTACAATCAGCACAGCGATGGAAAAACTTTGTTATGCCATGAGTAAATCTACTAAGTTTTGAGCTAAAATACTTAGCGCATGCGCACTGCGTACCATGCGCATGCACATTTTTGCATTAATCGCTCTGTTGCGAAAATCAGCAATGAGCGAACAACTCGGAATGACCCCCAATATTCTATATGGTAGTCGAAGAAATCTGTATCTACCTTCTGGTGTATTAAATGTACAAAGCTTTGAGCTGGCCTCATCTAGCTTCATTTGCCAGAATCCTGAAGATGCGTCCAATTTACTGAACCATTTTGCTCCCGCAAATTGCGACATGATTTCATCTCTGGTTGGTAGTTTGAAATATTCTCGTTTAATAGCTTTGTTTAAATCTCTGTGGTCTATACATATTCTGAGTTGTCCATTTTTCTTTTCAACAATTACTAAGGAGCTTACCCATTCAGTAGGCTCATCAACTTTCTGTATCACACCCAAGGCTTCCATGCGATTTAACTCTTGTTTCAGTTTTTCTCTCAGTGCAAATGGCACTTTTCTACAGGGGTGTATCACGGAAGAAACTTGCGTGTCTATATTTATTTTATGCTCTCCAGGCAAACAACCTAGACCTTCAAGCAAGTCTCTGTATTCTGTAAACATCGATTTGCAGTCATCTTCTACTTGTGATGTCACCATAAAAACTTTCTTTTGCAAGCTTAGTTTCTCACAGGAACTTAATCCTAGAATCGGTTGCAAAAATCCAGTCATCAGGATACAGAGACATGTGAGTTCACTGCTGTGCTGTTTTATTTCATCACCAACTCCAGGCACACTGCACACTGGACCACCCACTTCCCAGCACCCCCTGGTCCCAGGGACCATCACTGAAGATTCAGGCTTACACATATTAGTAAGGGAGTGTCTACAAATATTAAGCATTCTAATACACTAACATCACAATAACTACATCCCCACGGGACATCAAAGCTGCTGCTGATAGCACCCCCCACCTCTATCGCTGGAGGATGGGTAGGGGCCCCAGTGCATAGCTTTGCCCAGGGGCCTACACTGCTGTTAAGACGGCCCTGGTTATCTGGAGGTGTGCAGTAGCTAGTATAACTATAATAAGTACATAAGAATGATGCAGAGAAAACTAGACCTGGTGTGGGAGCTGATCCCCATCTCATCTGCCCAGATGTCATACATAACCAGGGAAGGCTCCAGAGGTGGGGCTGCAGCGCAGTCCATCATTCAAATAGGTGAGTTGGCTGCAACCTCGCCACAAGTCCCCTGAATTAACAATTCTAATTGGATCTCGCATTTCTTGGGTGCGGGAATTGCCACAATGTATGTAAGTTTAATGAACTTGCTCTTAATTTGTCACAACTGAGGGCCTGAGCTGACGGGAGGCAGCCTCAGTTGTAGGGGCTGAGATGTACCGGAACCTGGGAGGTTGTATCAGACCCCTGGACATGTAAGTAACATGAATAATAACTGCCCGAAGGCGTGACCACGACAACTTAGATAAAAGTCAATGATGTTTATTATGACAACTCCGCATCACAGCAGCAATAAAAGAAAACGTAAAAGTCAGCAAAGAATAAATACAGTTCCTGAGTACTACAGCATGGCAGGAGCCACAGGGCACTGGTAGTGTGAGATAGTTCTTATGATCTTCTAGATGGAAAGTCCTTACCAGGCCCGGCTGTAGCAATGGAGATAACCCAGGATTGTACCAGCTGGTGTTCCAGGAAGAGCTGGGTTGCTGAAGGTAAAACAGCTGCTGTGGATACTGGCTGGAACCAGACTGTTGTTAGCACGGAGTGGATACTGGCTGGAACCAGTTAAATAATAAATGAACTTTGGGAGCGATGAAATGTGAACTGAAATGTAGAACTTGAGAGCGGAGAAATAATAATTCCGGTGGAGAGTGGTAAAGTGTAGAAAGGACACCGGCCCTTTAAGGGAAGCTGTACTCTGCTGGAAGCTGAGGCTGGAAGCAGGTAGTGTTGTAGCTGGAAACAGATGAATCCACAATGGATTGGAGAGTCAGGCTACACCGCAGGTGGAATGCTGGTGCGGGTCTCTATGGTGGAAGTCTTGAGACAGGAGCTGGAACCTGGAAGACAATCATAGAAGAGAGACAAACAGGAACTAGGTTTGACAACCAAAGCACTGACGTCTTCCTTGCTCAGGTACAGCTTACTTATACCTGCAGCAAGGAAGGGGTTGGCTAGGCAATTATGCAAATCAACAACACAGACAGCAGATTGGTGGAAATGATCAGATGACAGAATCCAAGATGGCTGCGCCCATGCAGACACTTGGAGGGAAGTTTGGTTTGTAATCCATGTGGTCTGGGAAACAGTAATGGCGGCGCCGGCCACCGGAGATAGGAGACGCCAGGCTGATAGATGCATATTTAACCACGCGGGCACAGCGGAGGCCGCGGCTGATGAAAAGACCACTCTGCATGTGGAAACTCAGGAACAGCGGAATCCGGTCCTGGAACGCTGAGCCCGCCTTAGGAGGCATCTGAAGGGTAAGTAATGGCGTCCAGATACCCGGATCGTGACAGCACCCCCCCCTTTAGGAGTGGCCCCAGGACACTTCTTAGGCTTTAAAGGAAACTTTGCGTGGAAATTTCGGACCAAGGCAGGAGCATGGACGTCAGAGGCATTGGTCCAAGAGCGTTCTTCAGGACCATAGCCCTTCCAGTCAATGAGATACTGAAGTTGACCGTAACGGTGACGTGAGTCCAGGATCTTGGCCACTTCATACTCAACGCCTCGTTGAGTTTGGACTTTCGGAGTTGGTGGAAGTGAGGAATGAAACCGATTCAAGATTAGCGGTTTCAACAGGGAAACATGGAATGTCCTGGGTATTTTTAAGAAGGGAGGTAACTGGAGTCTGTAAGCAACAGGATTGATGACTTGATCAATTTTAAAAGGACCGATGTAGCGAGGTGCAAACTTCATACTGGGAACTCTTAACCTCAAATTCTTCGTGGATAACCATACCCGATCACCCACCTTGAGAGCAGGAACTGCTCGACGCTTCTTATCCGCAAACTTCTTGTACCTGAACGATGCCTTGAGCAGAGCTGATCGTACGCTCTTCCAGATATTGGCAAACTGATGCAAGGTGATATCCACTGCGGGAACAGAAGTTGCTGGAAGCGGTTGGAACTCAGGGACTTTAGGGTGGAATCCAAAGTTGGTGAAGAATGGTGTTGAGGAAGATGAAGAATGATACTGGTTGTTATGACAGAACTCGGCCCAGGGAAGTAATTGAACCCAGTCATCTTGAGAGGAGGACACATAGATGCGGAGGAAGGCCTCCAAGTCCTGATTCACCCTCTCAGTTTGACCATTGGTCTGAGGATGGTAAGCCGTGGAAAACTTTAACTTGACTTGGAGGACTTGACATAAACTTCGCCAGAATTTGGCTGTGAATTGAACTCCTCGATCTGAGATAATTTCTTCTGGAAGACCGTGGAGTCGGAAGATCTCTTGTATGAATACTTGAGCCAACTTGGAAGCTGACGGAAGACCGGTGAGAGGAATGAAGTGTGCCATCTTGGTGAACCGGTCAACTACCACCCAGATGGTATTGAACTTGTTGCACATGGGCAAATCTGTAATAAAATCCATCGACAAATGGGTCCATGGTCGACGGGGAACAGATAGTGGAACCAGTTGCCCCGCAGGCGACTGGCGGGATACTTTATGTTGAGCACACTTTGGGCAAGATGCAATAAACTCCAAAACGTCCTTTTTCAGAGTTGGCCACCAATAGGACCTAGAGATAAACTCCAGGGTTTTTTGGATACCTGTATGTCCGGCAAAACGGGAAGCATGGGCCCAATGCATGAGCTTCTTCCTTAGTGTCGGCTTCACAAAACTTTTCCCTGATGGAGGCGTAGAGTCCATCCCTACCGTGGAGAATGCCAACGGATTTATAATAGGATGCTTGTCTGAAGACTCTGACTCATTTTCTTGCTCCCATGAGCGGGAAAGGGCATCGGCCTTGCGATTCTGAGAGCCCGGACAGAACTGGAGTTTAAAGTCGAACCTGGAAAAGAAAAGTGCCCATCTGGCCTGACGAGGGTTGAGACATTGTGCGCCTTTTAGATATAGAAGGTTCTTGTGGTCTGTAAGGATGGTGATTGAATGAGAAGCTCCCTCCAACAGATATCTCCACTCCTCTAGAGCGAGCTTGATGGCTAGCAACTCCTGGTCGCCAATGGCATAGTTGCGCTCCGCTGGGGAGAACTTCCGTGAGAAGAAACTGCAAGGATGTAAAGGGCCATCTTTAGCCCTCTGAGATAACACCGCTCCTACTCCAACGGAGGAGGCATCCACCTCTAAGATGAAAGGAGAGTCGATGTCAGGCTGTTTCAGGACAGGTGCAGAGATGAACCTCTGTTTTAAAAGATGAAAAGCTTGCATGGCTTCTTCAGACCACTTGGACGGGTTAGCACCCTTCTTGGTGAAAGCAGTAATAGGCGCCACAATGGTGGAAAAGTCTCGTATAAACTTTCGGTAATAATTGGCGAACCCTAAGAACCTCTGGACCCCTTTGAGGGTTAAGGGTACCGGCCAATTCTGGATTGCTTGTAGTTTCTCAGGATCCATCTCTAGTCCGGAACCGGACACAATGTACCCTAGAAACGGAATGGACTTGACTTCAAAGACGCATTTCTCTAATTTGCAGTAGAGATGATTGACACGGAGACGGGACAGAACCTCCTTTACCCAGAAACGATGTTCCTCTAAATCGTTGGCAAAAATGAGGATATCATCTAGATAGACCACGACATGACGGTATAGAATGTCTCTGAAGATCTCATTGACGAAATGCTGGAAGACAGCTGGAGCATTGCTCAATCCGAAGGGCATGACGAGGTACTCATAATGTCCGTCACGGGTGTTAAATGCGGTCTTCCACTCGTCACCCTCACGGATCCGGATGAGATTGTATGCACCTCTCAGGTCCAGCTTTGTAAAGATGGTAGCTCCGCTAACTCTGTCAAAGAGCTCAGTAATCAGGGGTAAAGGATAGCGGTTCTTGATGGTAATGTCGTTCAAACCTCTGTAGTCGATGCACGGCCGCAGACCACCATCTTTCTTCTTTACAAAAAAGAAGCCTGCGCCGGCTGGAGAAGAAGAAGGTCGAATGAACCCCTTTGCTAGGTTCTCTTTAATGTATTCCTCCATAGAATGTGTCTCGGGGAGAGACAACGGATAAGTTCGGCCTCGAGGTGGAACCTTCCCTGGAACGAGATCAATCGGGCAGTCCCATTCTCTATGAGGAGGAAGGATATCAGCAGAAGCTTTACTGAACACATCCGTGAAATCTTGATATGGAGGAGGTGGAACATCAGACGACCTGGGGGAGGAAGAACAGACAGGCAACACTTTAAACAAACATGTCTTAGTACAGGAGGAACCCCATGCCAGGATTTGCGTAGTCGTCCAATCAATTGTAGGATTGTGAAGACGGAGCCATGGAAGGCCCAGGACCACAGGATGTGTGGCTCTTGGAATCACTAAAAATGAAATAAGTTCGGAATGAAGAACTCCCACTCTCAGACGAACTGGTAGAGTCCTTAGAGAAATAACTGTATCAAAAATTTTACTGCCATCCACAGCAGTTAAGGAAAAGGACGAAGGAAGTCTCTCGGTGGGTAGGGACCACCGTTTAACATAGGCTTCAGTAATAAAGTTCCCAGCTGCTCCGGAATCCAGGAGGGCAATGACGTTCTGATAACGTTGAGCAACTTGAAGCGAGACTGGGAGGTTACAATCTTGAGGAGATGGAGAGGAGATCATTACTCCTAGCCGGCCCTCTCCTTGGCGAGCTAGGATTTGGAGTTTCCCGGACGTTTGGGACAGGCATTAATGGTGTGAGACGGAGCTGCACAATACAGACAGAGAAACTCGGAGAGACGTCTTCGGCGCTCAGCAGGAGTTAAACGGGAACGGCCAATTTGCATGGGTTCATCTGTAGTTGGTGACAGTTGGCGAGGAGGAGGAGTAGAAGATTTTGGAGCAGATGATCTTCCACGCTCAGTTGCTCTCTCTCTGAAACGTAAGTCCACTTTCGTACAAAGTGAGATTAGCTCATCTAACTTGGAGGGTAAGTCTCTGGTAGCTAACTCATCTTTAATACGCTCGGATAAACCATGCCAGAATGCAGCATACAGGGCCTCGTCGTTCCATGCCAGTTCGGATGCCAGGATCTGGAACTGTATAAGATATTGTCCTACAGTACGTGATTCCTGGCGTAAACGGAGAATCTCAGACGAAGCTGAAGTTACCCTGCCTGGCTCGTCGAAGATGCGCCTGAATGTTGACACAAATGCAGTGTAAGAAGATAGCAGGGTGTCGGACCTCTCCCATAACGGTGATGCCCAATCAAGGGCTGAGCCACTGAGAAGAGAAATAATGTAGGCAATTTTTGTACGGTCACTGGGAAAATTGCCAGGTTGTAGCTCAAACTGAATCTCACACTGGTTGAGAAATCCCCTGCAGAATCTTGGAGATCCGTCAAATTTTGCTGGCGTTGGAAGATGAAGACGTGGAGCAGAAATGGGTAAGGTGGGTGGGGTTATAGCTGGAGTCACTGTGGTTGACGCACCAGACGCGCCTGATCCACGGAGAGTTGTCTGAATCCCATCCAGCCGAGTAGAGAGATCCTGGAGACAGCGGATGATGTGGCCCTGTGCAGCCTCCTGATGTTCTAGTCGGGCTGCCAGTTCTTGCATCGGCCTGGCCGCTTGATCCTGGTCTCCGGCTGGATTCATTAGGTCAGTGCTTACTGTCACAACTGAGGGCCTGAGCTGACGGGAGGCAGCCTCAGTTGTAGGGGCTGAGATGTACCGGAACCTGGGAGGTTGTATCAGACCCCTGGACATGTAAGTAACATGAATAATAACTGCCCGAAGGCGTGACCACGACAACTTAGATAAAAGTCAATGATGTTTATTATGACAACTCCGCATCACAGCAGCAATAAAAGAAAACGTAAAAGTCAGCAAAGAATAAATACAGTTCCTGAGTACTACAGCATGGCAGGAGCCACAGGGCACTGGTAGTGTGAGATAGTTCTTATGATCTTCTAGATGGAAAGTCCTTACCAGGCCCGGCTGTAGCAATGGAGATAACCCAGGATTGTACCAGCTGGTGTTCCAGGAAGAGCTGGGTTGCTGAAGGTAAAACAGCTGCTGTGGATACTGGCTGGAACCAGACTGTTGTTAGCACGGAGTGGATACTGGCTGGAACCAGTTAAATAATAAATGAACTTTGGGAGCGATGAAATGTGAACTGAAATGTAGAACTTGAGAGCGGAGAAATAATAATTCCGGTGGAGAGTGGTAAAGTGTAGAAAGGACACCGGCCCTTTAAGGGAAGCTGTACTCTGCTGGAAGCTGAGGCTGGAAGCAGGTAGTGTTGTAGCTGGAAACAGATGAATCCACAATGGATTGGAGAGTCAGGCTACACCGCAGGTGGAATGCTGGTGCGGGTCTCTATGGTGGAAGTCTTGAGACAGGAGCTGGAACCTGGAAGACAATCATAGAAGAGAGACAAACAGGAACTAGGTTTGACAACCAAAGCACTGACGTCTTCCTTGCTCAGGTACAGCTTACTTATACCTGCAGCAAGGAAGGGGTTGGCTAGGCAATTATGCAAATCAACAACACAGACAGCAGATTGGTGGAAATGATCAGATGACAGAATCCAAGATGGCTGCGCCCATGCAGACACTTGGAGGGAAGTTTGGTTTGTAATCCATGTGGTCTGGGAAACAGTAATGGCGGCGCCGGCCACCGGAGACAGGAGACGCCAGGCTGATAGATGCATATTTAACCACGCGGGCACAGCGGAGGCCGCGGCTGATGAAAAGACCACTCTGCATGTGGAAACTCAGGAACAGCGGAATCCGGTCCTGGAACGCTGAGCCCGCCTTAGGAGGCATCTGAAGGGTAAGTAATGGCGTCCAGATACCCGGATCGTGACATAATTGAATTGACCCTCTACCAAAAATATCCCACTGGGTGTCCTGGATATTAGGCATATCATAAGGACAATAAAAACAGGAGGGAGGGACCTGCATATGAGATCCTACAGTATAGTGGGGAGGAGTGTAGGACAATGATGCATGCATGGCAGCTTGGTAGATACTAGCATGGCTTTGCTGATTGCAGATCAATTGGGTTGGGATCGGGTGACCGGTGGTCGGGATCCCGGTGGTCACCCTACTGCGTGCTCGTGGGGGGTTTGGGGAGTGCGCTCACCACATAGCAGCCTTGATGTCTCGCTGCGATCGCCATGGCTCCTATTCCCACTCTATGGGTGTCGTGGGAATAGTCCCTGCTAGTTGGCATGCCGTCTAATCGGGATTTCTCGCAGGCAAAATGATTATATCCCGATCAATTCACTGGTTATATTGAGAACTGATCTTGTGCATTTAGTACTGTACATGTAATGGTTGCATATTATTATCACAGCTCTGGTGGATGAAGTTATTAGGTGAATAGCTGATCCTGGCTTCTCCTGGGACTTTTCTGAAGTTGTGGTGAGTTCAGAGTTATTAGATGTCATTACGGCTCCCTTCTAATTATGCGGTTTTGTGACTTTTAGCTGTGAGCCAGTTTAGTGCAGGTGTGGCACCTCGATCTTCCCCAGACCTCAGGATTCCTGATCACTTCTGTCTGTGCTCTGTGTAAATTTAGACAATGCAATGAATATTACAACAATATTTATTTATTTTTATGTGTGTAAAGAAACTTTATCTTAAATCACGTCCTGTTAAAATTCTTTGTGTGGTTTGTTTAGTTTTTGTCTTAATTGATTCTATTTCTTATATTTCACAATAGAGGCAGGGGCAAACGCAGGATTTGGGAAGGGGGGTTTCCAATGTAGGTGTGGAGCCATGAATAGGTGGGGGCAGGACTGAAGTGAAACTATATGTGTACATAAATATATAGCACACACACCTCTTTCACTTATTACGCACACACACCTTTTCATTTATTACGACACAGCTTTCACTTATTACAAACACACACACACACACACACACTCTTAATAACACACACACACTCTTTACTTAATAACACACACACTCTTAACACGCACACACACACACACACACACACACACACTCTTAATAACATACACAGACACACACTTAATAACACACACAAACACACACTCTTTACTTAATAACACACACACTCTTTACTTAATAACATACACAGACACACACTTTTAATAACACACACAAACACACACTCTTTACTTAATAACTCACACACACACACACACACACACACACACACTTTACTTAATAACACACAATCTACTTAATAACACACACACACACACACACACACATTTTACTTAATAACACACTCTTTACTTAACACACACACACACACACACTCTCTCTTTACTTAACAAACACACACACACACACACACACACACACACACACACACACACACACACACACTCTATACTTAACACACACTTGAAAATATAAACACAGGTGGCTGCTGTCATCATGTATTACAGATGACCCCCCCCCCCGCACCCCCCACTTGCGCCACACACACAGTGCAGCATGGGGGTCATTCCGAGTTATTCGCTTGTTATTTTTTCCCGCTACAGAGCGATTAGTCGCAAACTGCGCATGCGCAATGTACGCAGTGCGGCTGCGCCAAGTAAATTAGCACAAAAGTTTGGTATTTTACTCACGGCGTAACAAAGTTTTTTCATTGTTCTGCTGATCGGAGTGTGATTGACAGGAAGTGGGTGTTTCTGGGCGGAAACTGGCCATTTTCTGGGAGTGTGCGGAAAAACGCAGGCGTTTCAGGGAAAAACGCGGGAGTGTCTGGAGAAACGGGGGAGTGGCTGGGCGTGTGTGTGACGTCAAACCAGGAACGAAACTGACTGAACTGATCGCTATATGTGAGTAGGTCTGGAGCTACTCAGAAACTGCTAAGAAATTTCTAATCGCAATTCTGCTAATCTTTCGTTCGCAATTCTGCTATGCTAAGATACACTCCCAGAGGGTGGCGGCTTAGCGTGTGCAATGCTGCTAAAAGCAGCTAGCGAGCGAACAACTCGGAATCACCCCCCATGATCCATGCACTGCGTTACCTGACTGTGCTGTTGCCGGGACGGAAGAAGAGAGTGCTTCTCCCGGCCAGCACTAGTAACATGTGACCTGCTGCTCCTGAGGAGCTGTGCTCTCCAGCTCCACCTACAGGCCGCTGCCAGCAGCTTTTCGAATACGAGGAGGCAGCTTCAGTGTTATTAACCAGCTCCTCCGTCTAATGAAAAAAAAAAAAATCGATCAGCTGGGGCAATGGATTGGAGCGCAGGGGGGGTTTCTAGGTACTTAGAAAACCCCCTGCGTGCGCTAGTGAGAGGACACGGTATACTTTTGTGTACTGAGTAAGAAGACAGATAACATTAGCCATTGTCTTATGGGGGGGTCAACATTATTTAATTAAAATAAAAAGGGGCAAAATAAATGTTTATTCATTTAGTTATTTAGAGCAATATTATTTACTGAATATGTGAAAGGGGCAAAATTAAGTTGTTAAATAAGTTAAAAATTGTTGTTAGGACGGGGCAACATTCATTATTCTGTGACTACAAAATTGGTGCCCACATCTTAAGAACAACATCAAAACCTCTGATTAGTATACTCAGTGGTTTGGTGCTCCAAACCACTGGTGATGTCATGACATCAAACCTTTGACAAAGCCGCTAACCACTGGTGATGTCATGACATCAAACCTTTGACAAAGCCGCTATTTAGTAAATGTTGCCCTTGGCATCTCTGGGCAGGTGCACACGTGCGTCATTGACACTGGTGAAAACCTCTGATCGAGAAATTTTTGGAGTGTATTACCCAGGTTAATTGGGACTAACAAAATTGATAAATAATTGACTGCCGTGGTGAGAGGTAGGAATTATGGTGACGTGACTAGTACTGAATTATTACATTTATGCCATGATAGTTTCTCTCTTCCAGTGAAAGTTCTTGGTCATTTTAATGTTGTTATTCCCTGCCTTGATCGAGCCAGAGTACTACAGATGGGTCCACATTTATCTTGACCTTTAATAGGATTAACTGAGACTGGCCAATTGGACTTAATCCCCTGCTGTAATGACTTAATCCCCTGCTGTATTGTTCTCTGTATTGTATTGCAGTTGAGAACAATAGATGAAGGGTTTATGCTAATAAGTCATGTTGTTCCTAGGCGCAGAAAACTAGTCAAGATAACCGTGGACCCATCTGTATACTGCTGAAAACTCCAGGAGAGCTAGTTTCCATCTCTCTAGGTTTGGAGGTGTACTTGTTTCATTCTAATATGAAGAATGTACTTGTATCATTATAATATTAAATTGTAAATACTATAACAATTTTCCTAATAATCTTAATTCATGCAAATAAATAACAGATAATTAAACTAATGTTAAGCACAATAGGAGTATGCAGGAATATTCGATGTTATAGGGTACGGTTTGTTTCGTAGCTTTTACTGCCAGGTCGCCCACTATGCAAACTGAATCCAGATGAGAGAAATACCCGTACAGTTTGTTGGAACACTGAACAAGTAAAACTAAAATTAACATTTTGTTGCCTATAGGAGTTCAAGCAGCGACGGACTGGGGCTCAAAAATAGCCCGGGCATTTGTGAGCGCGTGCACGTCATGGGGGCGTGCCGCCATGATGTACAGGGGGCATGCCGCGAGTCATGGGGGCGTGGACTCATGGTACGCCCCCATTACCATGGCGACGATTGCTGGGGGTGGGAGCGCGCCGTGAGTCTGGGGGCATGGACTCGCGGCACGCCCCCATTTCCATGGAGACACAGTGGGGGTGGCTGAACCAGAGAGCTGGAGGCTGCGCGCGGCCTTTCCAGCTCTCTGACGGACCGGATTGGCCCACCTGCCCATCGGCCCTTCTGGCATGTGCCAGATGGCCAGTCCGGCCCTGAGTTCAAGTACTGCCACATTTGCAGTAGTTTTAGATTATCATTATTATTATTTGCTATTATATTGTATATATATAGGGATTTAGGAGTCACTATTTCAAGTGACTTAAAGGGGTGTGGTATGTAAGGTTTACAGTATGTAGGTCGACAGTGTTTGAGTCAACCACTATTGGTCGACAGTAAGTAGGTCGACAGGGATGCTAGGTCGACAGGGTCTTTAGGTCGACATGGTCTAGATCGACAGGTCAAAAGGTCAACATTATTTTTTTATTTTTTTGGGTGTCGTTTTCTCTGTACAGTGACCGAGAACCCCAATTAGTGCACCGCTCGGCACAGGTTACCGTTCTGGATTTACGTGGATCGTAAAGTTTGAAAAAGTTCAAAAAAAGAAATAAATGTGAAAAACTCATGTCGACCTTTTCACCTGTCGACCTAGAACATGTCGACCTAAAGACCCCTCGACCTAGAAACCCTGTCGACCTACTTACTGTTGACCAATAGTGGTCGACCAAAACATTGTCGACCTACTTACTGTAGACCTAAAGACGGATCCCACTTAAAGGCAGGAAAGCAATGCAACAAAGCAATGAGAAAGGCAAGTCAGATGCTTGGTTGCATAGCGAGAAGAATCAGTAGCAGGAAAAAATAAGTAATAATGCCACTGTATAGGTCATTGGTACGGCTTCATCGGGAATACTGTGTCCAGTTCTGGAGACCATATCTCCCAGGGATATAAATACATTAGAGAATGTACAAAGAAGGGCAACTAAAATGGTGCATGGCCTACATCACAAATCTTACCTGGAAAGGCTAAAAGATCTTAACATGTATAGTTTGTAGGCGAGAAGGGAAAGGAGGGACATGATAGAAACTTTCAAATATACCAAGGGTTTTTAACGTTTAAGTTCAGGAGGGAAACATTCTTCAAAGGAAGAGAAGTATTGGAACTCGAGGATATACACTGAAACTGGAGGGAGGCAGGTCCAGGGGAAATTTAAGGAAAAGTTACTTTACAGAAAGGGTAGTGGATAAGTGGAATAGCCTCCCATCAGAGGTGGTAGAGGCTAAGACTGTAGAGCAGTTTAAACATGCTTGGTATAGGCATATGAATATCCTTACAAAGAATTAAGGTTAAAAGGATTTAAAAAAAAGGGGCAGACTAGATGGACCAAGTGGTTCTTATCTGCTGTCAAATTCTATGTTTCTATGTATGGAGGAGTGGAGGTATTTCTGTAGCGTGGGGGTGGTGGAGGCATTGCTATAATGTAACGGGGTGGAGATATTTACTGGCAGATGCCTACAAGTTGGTAAGTTTGTAGGGAATGTGAGCAAAGAGGTTAATCCTTATGTTGATTCGAAACCAGGGTAGGTTATATTGAACAAAACAGGATACACATGATAGAAGACGATCAGCAGTCAAAACAATAAAGTATCAATCTCTAATGGGCTAAGTAATGTATAGTTATACAACACTGTGGCACTCCAATAGCAAAGTGACAGACTTGTGCACATGCAGATACTTTTATAGAGGCAGCTAAACAAATCCTGCACCTGGAGTCTAGATAGTCTGACCTTTAGGTTTGGTGAATAATATCTACTTATTTAGACAGATGACTCATGCACAGCAACACAGTTAAGAGACAGCACGTGTTTACAATTTAACTACATAATTGTTGTAGTGTGGGGGGTGGCAGAGGCATTGCTGTAGTGTATGGTTGGCAGATGTATAGCTGCTTTTTGGGGTGGTGGAGGTATTTCTGCTGATTAAATGATGTGGTGGAGATGTTATTCTTGGTGTGTTGGGCAGTTCTGTAATGTGAAGGTTATGGCAACGGGATGTTAGTAAAGATGGTGGTCTTTAGGATAGATAGGTCTAGTTGTTTAATTTAAATGCTATTAATTAATGCTATTAATTAAATCTTGCAGCAGGCTATGGGTTTGTAAGTTGCACTACCTTCCAGGAGGAGCATACTGCCAGACCTGCTGACATTAGGGTGTGTCTGGGGTCAAAGTTTACAAAAAAATTGGCATATTTTAAAAATGGCTCCTTTTGTCTAAGCAGCTGTAAAACATTTAACAACCTAGCTATGTACATGGTAACATTCTAATATGACTAAACATTTTTTTAAAATAATATGCTGGTTTTGGTGTGTTTTTTAATGTACATTTGAATCCTGCATAGTGTATGAGAAGATCTAAGGGTTCTATGTACTAAGCATTGGGGAGAGATAAAGTGGACATAGATAATGTACCAGCCAATCAGCTCCTAACTGCCGTGTTACAAGTTGTGTTTTGAAAAATGACAGGAGCTGGTTGGTTGGTACTGTATCTCTGTCCACTGCACTGTTCATGCCTTTATTAACTACATGTATAATACCTTGAGTCACGATTGAGCTCGCACAGATATTAAATTAATCTCTATAATTATGACAAACATTACTTCCAGGGCCGGTTCTAGCCCTTTTGGTGCCCCTGGTGGAAAATAGGGGCGTGGCTTCATACAGGGGGCGTGGTCAGTTACGCCCCCTGTAGAGTTGTGCCCCCATTTGTGCCCCCTGTAGAGTAGTGCCGCTTACACACAAAAAAAATAATTAATACTTACTATCCCCGCTCCTGATTCCCGACCGCTGCAGACCTCCGCCGGCGCCGCTCCTCTCCTCGGATCTATGGGAGAGACGTCATGACGTCTCTCCCATAGCACAGCATAGATAGACACTAGAGGTCAATTATGACCCCTAGCGTCTGTGTCAGTCCCACAATGCTGTGCGGTGCGCAATGATGTCATTGCGCACCGCACAGCAAAGGTCCTTTCCACGAAGAGAAACTAGACGGGTAGCGTCTAGTTCCCTTCACGGCGGGGGACCAGCGGGGGGCACAGCAGCACAGATCTTGCCATGGTGCGGCGCCCTCCGGAAGGCGGCGCCCCGGGTAAAAGTCCTGCTTGCCCGTGGCAAGATCCGCTACTGATTACTTTATAGAGAGGTGGAGCACCTACAGTAGACACACAATTCCCTCCTTCCCTACAGGGCTGCGGCCCCCATCTTATGGCAGATGGATATATAAACTTGCTACATATTTTTATGATTAATTTGAGATATTTTTAGCTATATCAGAAGTGGCATTTTTGACAAATTCCTTGTACCTTCCATCTGGCTTGTCACAAAGTTTTAGACAGGCTTCTGTCTGTTGGTGTCCGGCTGCCATGTCCTTCAGAAAAGCATGACAGTATTAATATATTTTTCCTATTTTTATATTCATTTTTATTAGTATAAAATTATTATCCTCAAATATATTTTGCAGTGTTTTGTATAGTGTGGAGCATTTATAAAATCTTATCTGTTGCACAGAACTGAAGAAATGTTGATGTGTCTGATTTTAATTTCTTTTATTTTGTAATGTTGGGTATATACTGTAAAAATTAAAATCCAGTTTTCCTTTTAAGAAGAATTGTTGATAAGTTTAAAATAAACCCTTAAATGATCTGGGTTAAATTGTTCAGCATTGTAAATGTCATTGAATTAGGGAGTGATGGCTTTATGTACACAATCTGTGTGTCAGAAGGGGGGTACATACGGAGAGATCCGTGCTTCAATTCTACGCAATCTGACTAGATTGCTTAGACATTAACGGGTCTATTTATTTACTAAGCCTTGGATGCAGATAAATCCGACGGAGATAAAGTCCCAGCCAATCAGCTCCTAGCTGCCATGTCACAGGCTGGGTTTGATCTCTAGCCAAGGCTTAGTAAATAGACCCCTCAGGGCCTAATTCAGACCTGATGGTAGCCGTGCCAAATTTCGCACGGCTACGATCAGCCACCCTGACATGCGGGCTAGTCCGCCCCGGATGTCTGGCCCTCCCCCCACTGCACAGGTACAAAAGCAGCAAAAACTGCGATCAACTCTGAATTACCCCCACAACCCCTTACCAGTGTAACATCAATACACCACTCACTAAATATGAAATGTCACCCTAACCGGCAGCTATACCCTACATAGAGGTCTGCTAAGAGATTACGGGGAACATTTACTAAGCAGTGATAAGAGCGGAGAAGTGAGCCAGTGGAGATAATTCCCCATCAACCAATCAGCAGCTCTGTATAATTTTATAGTATGCAAATTATAGATGTTACTTCAGTGCTGATTGGTTGCCATGGGCAACTTCTCCACTGGCTCACTTCTCCGCTCTTATCACTGCTTAGTAAATGTACCCCTACATATTATATATTCACCTCTCACCTTACTTGATGTTGGCAACAATCCCAGTGTGCCATCACTATTGGCAGATTTTGGGTGGGATGTACTAAGGGTAAAATTCGGTTAAAAATCCAAAAACCATTGCAGGTATTTATCTGCACGGACATTGGCTCACCTATACACTGGACTGGTATCAATACAGTATATAGGAAATTGACCTATTAGTGTGACATCCAGCACATTATTATATATGGAATAACCACCACTCTTTATTACTGAGTCTTTTAAAGGAATACTGCCACTCTTGTTCTGCTGTAGGGATTTTAGCTGCTGCTATTATTGTGTTACTACATTTTACATTGTTCTTATTTATTTGTAGCAATTTGTCTTGTCTAATATGTATCCCTTTATGGAATAAAAGCCTTTAAACACAGAGAGACATGTACTGTATGCCATATTTTATTTATTTTATTTTTGATGATTTAAAGTGTGATATTTGATATATATATTAGAGCTGTGCATCGGGACATTTTTGCCGGATTTGGATTTAGTTCTAATTCATCGGCTGGCTTTGGATTTGCCAAATCGCTGTGACTGGCTTTGGATTTGGATTTTTTTTTTTTAATTTACAAAAAAAAAACTAAAATCACTTAATTTGGGCCTTTTTTTTTGGCCCTAGAGTATTATTAACCTCAGTAACATGAATTTCCAGTGATTTGCAGACTATTTTGACCACCTTACAGGTCACAATGTTGTTTTCATTCACTTTAGGCCAAAGTCTGTAGAGAGCTGGCTGGTTTACTAAGAGACAGAGCAGCGTCACAAACACGTTATGGTAGATATCTCACAAATGCTGGGCAATTAATTTAGACCCGACCAGATGTCAAAATGTTGTGTTGACTTATCGGGTGTAGTATGGTATGCCGGCGGCCGGGCTCCTGGCGATCAGCATACCGGCGCCGGGAGCCCGACCGCCGGCATACCGACAGCGTGGCGAGCGTAAATGAGCCCCTTGCTACACGCGCCACACTATTTTATTCTCCCTCCAGGGGGTCGTGGACCCCCACGAGGGAGAAAAAGTGTTGGTATGCCGGCTGTCGGGATTCCGGCACCGGTATACTGGGCGCCGGTATACTGTGCGCCGGGATCCCGACAGTTGGCATACTGAAGACCACCCAACTTATCTGCATCACCACTAGGTCTTTTGGAAAGGGTACGTTTTTTCCTGGCTGCTGCCAAAGACACGGAAGGAGACTTTGTACGTAGTGCCACATGTCACTTGAGCTGCCAACTTTCTCACCAGGAGCTCTTTGTATCTCTTAAGATCTGGGTGAGTTGGAAAGAAAGACACAGCATGCAACTTAAACCTAGGATCAAGTACGATTGCCAAAATGTAGTGATCCAATTTCAAGATATTGGCAACCCTTGGATCCTGGAAAAGCAAATCAAGGACTTGATCTACAAGTCTGGTATACTTTGCAAATTCACTTTGTTTTATCTCCTCCTTCAATTTCTCCAGCTGATTTTCCAAAAGCCTAATTAGGGGAATCACCTTACTTGAGTTAGCAGTGTCAGCAGTCACTACACAGGTGACTACTTCAAATGGTTTGAGCACCTTGAACAAGACAGAAAGTACTCTCCACTGCACTGGGCTAAGGTACATTCCTCCTCCTCTCCCAAAGTCATGGCTTGTTGTATAGCTATGGATGACTGTTTGCTGTTTCTCCATCTGCTGAAGCATATAAAGGGCGGAGTCCACATTATTACCACTTCTTGCTTCAGTTGAAGACAGGGCAAATTAAGCTGTTCTTGCAGGTCCTGCAATCTTCTGCATGCTGTTGCTGAATGCCGAAAATGTCCCGAAATATTTCGGGCCACAGGCAGCATCTCCTGCATGCCCCTGTCATTTTTCTAAAACCCTGTACCACCAAGTTAATCGTGTGAGCAAAACAGGGGATGTGTTGGAATTCACTAAGCTGTAATGCTTTCACAATATTTGTAGCATTATCAGAAACTAAAAATCCAGAGGAGAGCCCAAGTGGTGTAAGCCATGTTGCTATGACATCCCTCAGTTTTTCTAAGAGGTTGTTAGCGGTATACCTCTTGGTGAAGCAGTTGATACACAGAGTAGCCTCCCTCTGAATGACCTGGCGTTCGTTAGATAATGCTTCTGCTGCTGCTGATGAAGGCGATTCACCCATCCAGTGGGCTGTCACAGTTATATAATCTTTAGTTTGCCCACTACTGCTTGTCCACATATCTGTGGTTAAGTGGCTAGTGGATATAATGGCATTTTTTAGGTCAATAATTAGATTTTTTTTAACGTCCTGGTACAGCCGAGGAATGGCTTTTCGTCTAAAAGTGTAGAAGTGTAAAATCCACTGCATTAATGTATATTGGACGCAGATCTAATACTAGCATAGCAGTCATGGCATCAGTAATTCGCTGTGCGACTGGGTGAGAACTGTCATACTTGCTCCCCCTTGCAAAGGATTGTTTAACAGTCAATTGTGTTGTGTAACAACTACTAGCAGTCTTCGTCGTACACTTTTGGAATGAAGATCCACCCCCAGCAGCAGCAGCAGCAGCAAGCTCAGCTCTCAAGGATTCTGTAGAGGAATCCTGGAAAAAAAGTCACCTAGCTTGACAAATTGGTTGCAGGACTTATTAATGAGGATATTGAGGATGAAGCTGTTGGTGGCGGAGATTGCAGGTGCTGGGATATAGTAGAGATAAGGGAGCTAGCTGATGCTGGACTGCTTGCTGTTATTTTTATATCACCAGTTGTGAATATTATAAAATACTTGTCATAAACTTGCTGAAAATGAAGTAATAGGGTGGAGGTTTCTAAATGCTTAACATCCCTACCCCTACTTACTGTGGTTCCACAAAGGCTACAACAAAAGTTGTCAAGATTGGGTAAAAATAATTCCACAAAAAAAGAGGTGGATTTGTTGATCCTATGTTCAGGCATGACAATGGCCTTCTTATCATGGCCAAGAGATGCTTCCTCTGGTGCCTGAATAACACAAACAACACCCTCATCCTCAACATCCTCATTAGTGCTAGCATTAGCTACTCAAATCTCTCCCTCATCCTCTTGCAATTCCACGGTGGCATCCTCAATTTTGATGTCTTCAGCAACACTTATGCTGCTCAACCCCACATATGCAGAGGGAGCAGAAATGATGGAAGGTGGCTTCTCTGTGAGTACAGTATCTGAAAGGTCAGACTCACACATAGCACTTGGGGACACAGTTAGACTCTCCTCATGTATTTGAGACATTTCTGTTTCTAATTGTACAGTTTGTTCTACTACCGTAGTGATTTTACACCTCTTCTAGACTCCGAGGGTGAGGCATCATGAGAGGCAGAAGATGATGCCTAACTGACAGGTGCAAAACCACCACTCAGAAATAAAGGACAAGGCCTGAGCCTTTCCTTGCCACTCCGTGTACTGAATGGCATGTTGGTAATTTTATGTTTCTCTTACGTCCTAGAGGATGCTGGGGATTCCGTAAGGACCATGGGGTATAGACAGGCTCCGCAGGAGACATGGGCACTTTAAGACTTTAGAATGGGTGTGCACTGGCCCCTCCCTCTATGCCCCTCCTCCAGATCTCAGTTAGATCCTGTGCCCAGTGGATCTACGGAGTTTCTCTGAAAAAACTTGTGTTAGGTTTTTTATTTTCAGGGAGCACTGCTGGCAACAGGCTCCCTGCATCGTGGGATGAGAGAGAAGCAGACCTACTTAAATGATAGGCTCTGCTTCTTAGGCTACTGGACACCATTAGCACCAGAGGGTAGGAACGCAGGTCTCATCCTCGCCGTTTGTCCCGAAGCCGCGCCGCCGTCCTCCTCACAGAGCCGGAAGATAGAAGCCAAGTGAGTATAAGAAGAAAGAAGACTTCAAAGGCGGCAGAAGACTTCAGATCTTCTCTGAGGTAACGCGCAGCGTTACCACTGCGCGCCATTGCTCCCACACACAACACACACAGCGGGCTCTGAAGGGTGTAGGGCGCAGGGGGGGCACCCTGGGCAGCAATAATAAACCTCTAGGGACTGGCTAATATGTATATAGGCTGCGGAGGCAGTATATTATATAATCCCCCGCCAGTGTAGCAAATTTGAGCGGGACCGAAGCCCGCCGCTGAGGGGGCGGAGCTTGATCCTCCAGCACTAACCAGCGCCATTTTTCTCCACAGCATGCTGCAGAGAAGTGCTCCCAGACTCTCCTCTGCTGAACAATAACGGGGCAAAAACGAGGGGGGGCACATTTATTTGGTGCAGATTGTACATATATTTTATATATAAAGCGCTATTTAGGCTGGGACCTTGGTTTCAGCATATTGTGGCGCTGGGTGTGTGCTGGCATACTCTCTGTCTCTCCAAAGGGCCTTATTGTGGGTCAGTCCCCATATTTATTTATCCCAGTGTGTGTGGGGGTGTCAGTACGTGTGTGTCGACATGTCTGAAGCGGAAGGCTCATCTAGGGAGGATGCAGAGCAGATGGTGGTGGTGTCTCCGTCGGCACAGCCGACACCTGATTGGGTGGACATGTGGAATGTTTTGAATGCTAATGTGGCTTTATTACAGATTGGACAAAGCAGAGTCCAAAGACAAGCAGGGAGTTAACCCATGGCTTTTACTGTGTCCCAGGACCCTTCAGGGTCCCATAAACGTCCCTTTATCCAGTTAGCAGACACTGATACCGACACGGATTCCGACTCCAGTGTCGACTAGGATGATGCAAGGTTGCACCCATGAGTTGCAAAAGTATTCAATATATGATTATTGCAATAAAAGATGTTTTGCATATTACAGAGGACTCCTCTGTCCCTGACACGAGGGTCTGCATGTTTAAAGAAAAGTAACCGAACTCATCTCAGGAGCTGACCGTTTTATTTAAAAAAAAAAAAAAGCTTGGGAGACTCCTGACATTAGACTGCAGGTTCCCAAGAGAATTATTATGGCGTATCCTTTCCCCTCAAAGGACAGGTTACGGTGGGAATCCTCGCCCACGCTGGACAAGGCCTTAACGCCCTGGTCCAAAAAGGTAGCATTACCGTCCCCTGATACGGCGGCCCTATAGGAACCTGCGGATCGTAGGCAGGAATCTACCTTAAAAAATCAATTTATGCGACTACGAGAGCCCTATTTAGACCTGCAGTAGCGTCGGCATGGGTAGGTAGCGCAATTACTGCTTGGGCTGATAACTCGTCATCTGACATTGACACCCTAGAAAAAGATAGTATGGTGTTGACCTTAGGTCATGTCAAGGACGCAGCACTTTATATGAGAGAGGCTGCGAGAGATATTGGGTTTTTGGGTTCAAGGGCTAATGCCATGGCAGGTTCTGCTAGTAGGTCCCTGCGGACCTGTCAATGGACAGGTGATGCTGAGTCAAAGAGTCATATGGAGGCTTTACCTTGCAAGGGTGAAGTTTTATTTGGGGAGGGCCTCGCGGACCTGATTTTCACACCTACCGCGGGTAAGTCGTCTTTTTTTTGCCTTACGTTCCCCCACAGCAAAAGGAAACACCCTAATAACAAATGCAGTCCTTTCAGTCGCGTAAGTTCAGAAAGGGGTGTGGCTTTCTTTCCTCGCCAGAGGTAGAGTTAGAGGGAAAAGAACACCGGCTACGGCTAGTTCACAGGAAAAATGTCCTCCCCGCCCTCTACCACATCCATCAAAGAGGTGCTTCCACACCGATTTTCAAATCGGCCTTGCCAGCTACTTCCCCGCAGAGGAAAATAGTTTTGGCTGCCATACTAAAGCTGTGTCAACAGCAAGTGATTATCATGGTTCCCCTAGTGCAACAGGGGAAAGGGTTTTATTCAACCCTATTTGTGGTCCCAAAGCCGGATGGCTCAGTCAGACCAATTCTGAATCTAAAATCCCTAAACCTATATTTAAGGAGGTTCAAATTCAAGATGGAATCTCTCAAGGCAAGGATATCCAGCCTGGAAAGGAGGGGATTTTATGGTGTCGCTAGACATAAAGGATGCATACCTTCATGTCCCCATATATCCTCCTCATCGGGCGTACCTAAGATTCGCTGTACAGGATTGTCATTACCAGTTCAGACGTTGCCGTTTGGGCTTTCCACGGCCCCGAGAATTTTCACCAAGGTAATGGTGGAAATGATGGTGCTCCTGCGCAAGCAAGGGGTCACAAGTATCACATACTTGGACGATCTCCTGATAAAAGCGAGTTCAAGGGAACAGTTATTAAAAACCATGTCTCTCTCCCTGAGAGTACTACAACAGCACAGCTGGATTCTAAATCTAAAGATGGTGGCGGCCTACGAAGCCATTCCATTCGGCAGGTTCCATGCAAGGACTTTTCAGTGGGACCTTCTGGACATATACATAGGAAGATACCCTGTCCCCCAGGGCCAGGGTCTCTCTCTCTCTCTCCTGTGGTGGCTCCAGAGTACTCCCCTTCTAGAGGGTCGCAGGTTCGGCATTCAAGATTGGGTTCTTGTGACCACGGACGCGAGCCTCCGAGGATGGGGAGCAGTCACACAGGGAAACAATTTTCAGGGAATATGGTCAAGCCAGGAGGCTTGTCTACACATCAGTATGCTGGAATTAAGGGCCATATACAACGGCCTCCGACAGGCGGAGAATCTTCCTCGCAACCTACCTGTTCTGATACAGTCAGACAACGTCACAGCCGGGGCGCATGTAAACCGCCGGTGCGGGACAAGAAGCAGAGCAGCAATGGCAGAAGCCACCAGGATTCTTCGCTGGGCGGAAAATCATGTAAGCACTCTATCAGTGGTCTTCATTCCGGGAGTAGACAACTGGGAAGCAGGCTACCTCAGCAGACACGATCTCCATCCAGGAGAGTGGGGACTTCATCAAGAAGTCTTTGCAGAGGTGAAAAGACGTTGGGAACTTCCTCAAATAGGCATGATGGCGTCACGCCTCAACAGAAAGCTTCGGACATATATTTTCCAGGTCAAGGGAACCTCAGGCAGTGGCAGTGGACGCCCTGGTGACACCGTGGGTGTTTCAGTCGGTCTATGTGTTCCCTCCACTTCCTCTCATCTCAAGGATATTGAGAATCATAAGACGAACAAGAGTGCAGACAATACTCATTGTCCCAGATTGGCCTCGAAGGGCCTGGTATTCAGATCTTCAGAAAATGATCACAGAAGATCCGTGGCCTCTTCCTCTCAGGGAGGACCTGTTACTACAGGGGCCCTGTGTGTTCCAAGACTCACCGAGGTTACGTTGACGGCATGGCGGTTGAATACCAAATCCTAGCTAGGAAAGGTATTCCGGATGAAGTCATCCCTACTCTTATTACAGCTTGGAAGGAGGTAACGGTGAAACACTATCACCGTATCGGGAGAAAATATGTGTCTTGGTGTAAAGCCAAGAATGCCCTACGGATGATTTTCAACTGGGTAGTTTTCTCCATTTTCTGCAGTCAGGTGTGGATATGGGCCTGAAGTTAGTCTCCAGTAAGGTTCAGATTTCGGGCTTATCTATATTCTGTCAGAAGGAATTGGCTTCTCTCCCAGAAGTCCAGACTTTTGTAAAGGGAGTGTGGCACATCCAACCTCCTTTTGTGCCTCCGGTGGCACCGTGGGACCTTAATGTGGTGTTACAGTTCCTTAAATCACACTGATGTGAACCTCTTCAAACAGTTGAATTGAAGTTTCTCACTTGGAAAGTGGTCATGGTATTGGCCTTGGCATCTGCAAGGCAGGTGTCCGAATTGACGGCTTTGTCTTACAAGAGCCCCTATCTGATTTTCCATGCGGAGAGAGCAGAGTTGAGGATTCGTCCTCATTTTCTGCCTAAGGTGGTTTCGTAATTTCATATGAACCAACCTATTGTGGTGCCTGTGGCTACGGGTGCCTTGGAGGATTCTAAGTCCCTTGATGTAGTCAGGGCCTTAAAAATTTATATAGCCACAACGGCTAGGGTTAGGAAAACAGAAGCACTGTTTGTCCTGTATGTAGCCAACAAGGTTGGTGCTCCTGCGTCTAAGCAGACTGTTGCTTACTGGATCTGTAACACGATTCCGCAGGCTCATTATACGGCTGGATTGCCGGTTCCAAAATTCGGTAAAGGCCCATTCCACTAGGTAGGTGGGCTATTCTTGGGTGGCTGCCCGAGGCGTCTTGGCATTACAGTTTTGCCGAGCTGCTACTTGGTCGGGTTCAAACACTTTTGCAAGATTCTACAAGTTTGATACCCTGGCTGATGAGAACCTCATATTTGCTCAATCGGTGCTGCAGAGTCATCCGCACTCTCCCGCCCGGTTTGGAGCTTTGGTATAAACCCCATGGTCCTTACAGAGTCCCCAGCATCCTCTAGGATGTAAGAGAAAATAAGATTTTAAACCTACCGGTAAATCTTTACCTCCTAGTCCGTAGAGGATGCTGGGCGCCCGTCCCAGTGCGGAAAAATTCTGCAAGGCTTATATATAGTTGTTGCTTACATAAGGGTTATGTTACAGTTGAGATCAGTCTCTGGCTGATGCTGTTGTTCATGCTTTTAGTATATACCATGTTGTACGGTGTGTATGGTGTGGGCTGGTATGTATCTCGCCCTTAGATTAAAAAAAAGCCTTTCCTCGTACTGTCAGTCTCCTCTGGGCACAGTCCTAACTGAGGTCTGGAGAAGGGGCATAGAGGGAGGGACCAGTGCACACCCATTCTAAAGTCTTAAAGTGCCCATGTCTCCTGCGGAGCACGTCTATACCCCATGGTCCTTACAGAGTCCCCAGCATCCTCTACGGACTAGGAGAAAAAGATTTACCGGTAGGTTTAAAATCTTATTTTTTCTGCACCAAACCTTCCCTTTATATGAAGTTTTCTTTTCTTTACCACTGTATACTGGGTTTTTGGTTTTAGATGCGGACTTAGATCCACTATGCCCTTCAGCATCGACTTTAGTAGATGCTGGACTATCGTTAACATCATGACTGGTGGCAGCAGGTTGGTGTTCTCTAAACTGATTGTAATCCATTTTAATTGCGTGAATCACAGGGTTAGATGCACGTGAGGAAAGCACACTAGGGTACAGTGCACCAAATAGTGCAAACAATAGAAATTAATTATATATTGAAAATAACTTGCAGATCCTTTCAAACTGCGTGAATTACAGGGTTGGATCCATGTGAGGAAAGCACACTGGGGTAGAGCGCACCAAATAGTACAAACAATAGAAATTAACAATATATTTTGTAATTTTGCAACTAAATGGCCGCTTCTTTCAAACTGCGTGAATCACAGGGTTGGATCCACGTGAGGAAAGCACACTAGAGTACAGTGCACTAAATAGTACAAACAATAGAAATTAACAATATATTTTGTAATTTTTTTAACTAACTTGCAGCTTCTTTAAAACTGAGTGAATCACAGGGTTAAATGCACATGTGGAAAACACACTAGATACAGCGCACCAAACAGTACAAAAAATAGAAATTAACAATATATTTAAAATAACTTGCAGCTTCTTTCAAACTGTGTGAATCACAAGGTTAGATGCACATGAGGAGAGTGCACTGGGGTACAGTGCACCAAATAGTGCAAACAATAGAAATTAACAATATATATATTATTTTTTATTTAACTTGCAGCTCCTTTCAAACTGCATGAATCACAGGGTTAGATGTACGTGAGGAAATTTCACTAGGGTACAGCGCACCAAATAGTACAAACAAAAGAAATTAATGATAGATTTTTTACATTTTTTAATCTAACTTGCAGCTCCTTTAAAACTGCGTGAATCACAGGGCTAGATGCACATGAGGAAAGCGTACTAGGATACATCGCACCAAATTGTATAAACAATAGAAATGAACAATATAAGTTTTAAATGTTTTTAACTAACTTTCAGCTCCTTTAAAACTGTGTCAACAAAGTGTACACCCTACAGTACAGCCAGTGTCGGACTGGAGCATGAAGGGCCCGCCGGGGGTATACAGTGGTAGGGGCCCATGATTAGAGGTGTGGCCAGCCTCAAAAGGGGGAGTGGCCAGCCACTACAGAGGTTTGGCTAACCATTATAGAGTACCTGGACTGGACTCCTTGATAATTTATATAGTAATTAATGCTAGTGCATGCATGATAATGTGCCAGATTAATTACAGAAATGTACTGTAGAGAATACATCATAATCCTGTGCAGTATAAGGTAACATGTATAATATATAATTCAAGTGCTCAGTCTAGAACCTGATCCCTAGAGGAGGAGGGCCCCCCAGGCAGTGGGGCCTACCGGTGGTTTCCCCTGTACCCCTGTGGGCCAGTCCGAGCCTGAGTACAGCCTCTTGTGATACTGTCTGGACACAGCAGTTGCAGGCTGGCAGCAACAGTGCATCCCCTATATGTCATAAATACTGTAAATGTCCCTCGATGTATATTTTTTGTAATGCAGAGCAGACTCAGTTTATATAGTGTAAATGTTCCTCCTAATGTATGTTTTTTTTAATGTAGAGCAGACTCAGTTTTTTAATTCAGAGTTAGCGCTGCAGTGACGCATGCTGCTATCTCCGGGAAATGGCACAGAGTCCCAGCCGCAGAGCCTTTTATAGAATCCAACTTCCGCAAGAATCTGATGCCGGGAAGATGATGTTGGGCCTCATTGGGGAATCCGAGTCTGGCGGGAACAAACGAGCTGCGGCTCGGGTGCGCTCTGATTCCCATGGTCAGTGCAAATATTGTTTTTCCTTTAATTCCAGGAGCATGGTATAAAACTACTGTTGATGCCCCTGGGTACAGGGCCCCCTAAGCCTCTGAACCCTTTGCACCCACTATAGCAATGTCCATGCTTGCACCCATTGCAGTATCTTACTCAGCAGACGGCCGCTCCATATTTTTGATGCATGCGACGTGTTCACAAAAGAGATCAGTGTAAATATGATGCATGCACAGGAGACAGCTGAGACTTTGGCATTAGGCCATTGTTAACTACTATGCATGACCCATATCTTCAGCATATGCAACATTTTTGCAGGGGGGAGGGGATCAGCACATTTGCACAGGGATGCACTCATGTATTAACCCCGCTACAACTTAAAGATTGTTAGTACATATAATTTGATTAAATACAGAAGCAAGTTTTCAAGGAGTTATCAGAGTAAGGTATAGCACCCTGCAGTGGGATATTACCTGGGTAACATTATTTCAGGGCGTTACCCTGATGGTGTCTATACTCTCTGATTGGCTTCCAGCTGGAGGGTCACATGTTGATCATCATTTGGCTGGGTGTGGAATGTTATATTGACATTTAGATTATCGACACCAGAATATCAACATGTTGACATGAAGGTGATGTAGACATGTGTTCGTGTTGGCATATAGAAATGTTGACATGTTCACGATGTTGACAGTCAGAAAAGAACATAGCCTTTTGTTCACTATTTTAGCCTAACCCTAAACCCAAATGTAGCACTATAATATACTGATGACAATATCAATATAACGTCCATGCTGACATTCATTCTGACTGGATTCTTGTGGTTTAGTGCATTTCACGTATGAAGTTCTTGGCTATGACTTTGCTGCCAGCTTTTACGTAGTAATGATACTGTGGGCCTGATTCATATGTGGATGTAGTAGCAGCCACGACTGTGACACTATGTTGCTTGCATTCAAAAACGTACCATCCATAGCTAGCCAGATTAAGAGGGGGATGCAGGGCATACTGAACCCTGGGCCCCCCTTTGTCAGGGCACCCACTCCCTGGCCAGATCACACTGACATCACTAGCTTACCCTCTTATGCAGCAGCAGCAGAACCAGACAGCCAGAATGCGAGCAGGAAAATATGTAGTGCAGGCAGAGCACAGGAGTATCAGGTTTCATGAGCTACCGACGGAACTTTCCGATCAGAGGAGAGATAGGAGGGTGGAGAGATCTGTGAGGGACATAGGGATCCCAGCTGCTCTTTTTTCCCGCCTGGGTGTCTGGGTCCTGTGTAACCTGTTATCTAATGAGGGTTTACGGAGAAACACACACAAAGAGTGCTCCTGAGTCCAGTCCCAGTGTGTAAGCAGTACAGAGGCTGCTGCTATTCTTGCATGTAACAAAATAAATTATAGATTTTATTTTTCCATGTGTATTTTCAGGTTATTTAAGTTGTCTTTGTTCCACTACAAGAAAATGTTCTAAAATAGCTGTCTTTCAAATGGGTGATGCTACAAACAGTACCAAGGCATTATTAAACTATTACTTTAAATCTAATATACACCATTGGTTTAAATGTAATATACACAATCCATACCTCCAAACATGACCCATTCCTGGAGGGACAAAATGCTCTATACCTGGTTTTCCTTCTTAAGTTACGATTGTAATCACTTGTGTTGAAACATCTTTCTTATCAATTAAATAGTTCAACACAGGCGACACCAATCATATATTAAGAGGGAAGTCCAGATAGAGAGCATTTTGTCCCTCCTTGAATGGGTCATGTTGGGAGGTATGCATGATCTAATATACAGCCCCTCCCCCCTTCCACAGAGGCCCCCCATCATAAGTGCCCCGGGCACCACCAAGGTTTAATTCAGCCCTGGTACCATTGAATAGATATTGGTCGCACATTGAACATTAAAGCAGCCCTATGGTTACTCAGAATGTCCATCAGAACATAGCCACCAGTACCAGTGCAACTGCAAAAACAGATGCAGTAGCTGGCCGTTACGCCTGCATCTGGTTAGCCTCCCGTCTATTACCTGCCAGGGATAACCACCACAATTCTTTCTTTCTGAATCCAAAATTGATCTGCAACTGCTGTCAGTAAAACATTGGTACACATGTACAGTGCAGTTCAGATACATGTATTCTCAGAAAACATCAGTAGAGATATCCCCAAAAACAAGGCATGGGCGCCATGTTCCCGGAGCCCTGGTAAACTCTAGCTGCCAGGCATGTACTGCTGCATGGTGTTTTGAGGCAAGATGTATGAGGACACATCTGTATTCAAGCAGAGGCAGAGGTGAAATTGTTAGCAGCTGTGTGAGTGTTGTGTGTAATAGTGTTCGGCATATGTGTAAGGGGCATTATGTGTATCTTGTATACATGCATTAATAATGTGCGGCATATGTGTAAGGGGCACTGTGTGTCATTATGTGTATAAGGGCATTAATAAAGGTTGGCATAATGTGTAAGGCACATTATATTTATAAGGACATTATTAATGTCTGTCATATGTGTAAGGGGCATTACTGTATGGTATTATGTGTATAAAGGCATTACTAATGTGTGCCAATATGTGTATAAGGTGCTCTACTGTGTGCCGTAACATATAGAAAGGGCACTACTGTCTGGTCTAATGTGAATAAAGAGCAATATGGTGTGGTGTAATGTGAATAAGGAGCAATTCAGTGTGATGTAATTAGAATAAGGGGCACTATTGTAACGTATATAAGGAAAAGAGGTACTACTGTGTGATGTAACATAAATAAGGGACACTATCGCATGATAAAATGTAAATAAAGTTGCACTTCTGTGTGGCGTAATTTGAATTGGGGGTACTTTTGTGTGGCCATGCCCCTTCTCAGCAAGAACACACCCCTTTTTGGGTTGTGTGCTGAATGTGCGCACTGTTCCTATTTAAAATATAGGTGGTAGGAACACCAAAATAAAGATAGCTATGGGTGAGGGGTGATGGTGCTGGGAGAGGGGTGAAGGGTAAGAGGCGGAACTAGCAGTAGTGCTAGGGGGTACCAGCCAAAATCATATTGGTTAGGGCCAGCTCTGAGAGGAGGTACTTACAATAAAGATCATATCAGGTTTTCTCTAATGGAAAGAGTTCCAACAGTATCCCTACTTTATCTGTTACCCCATAGGTCAGGGGTGGGGAAACTCAGGCCCGAGGGCCGTATAAGGCCCGCAGAGCCACTTGATCCGGCCCGGCTAGGCTCACCTAACCGAGGGAGATCCGGGTGCCGCTGACATTTTGTTACTAGTGGGTGCCTGCCTTCTTCCCTCAGCAGCAGCCGGAGGCAGGAGCTCACTCCTGAACTTCGGCTTCCAGCTCTGGCAGCGTGCATGTGTGGCTGTGTGGTGCTATGGGAGAGATGTCATGATGTCTCTCCCATAGTTCTGAGGAGTGGCGGACAGGCGGAGGTCAACGGTCCAGGAGCGGGGCTGGTGAGTATTGTGTATTTTTTTTCTTTTAATGTGTATGTGTGTAAGTGTCGCTACTAGGGGGCATATCTACTGGGGCATAACAACTGAGTGGGGGTATATCTACTGGGGGCATAACTACTGACTGGGGGCATAATTACTGGGGGCATAACTACTGACTGGGGGCATAATTACTGGGGGCAGGCTAATTTTTCAGTTCATAATTTTTGTATGGCCCCAAAGGATTTTATAAATATCCAAATGGCCCTTGGTAGAAAAACGGTTCCCCACCCCTGCCATAGGTTCTCAAACTCTGTCCTCAGGACCCCAAACTTTTCATGTTTTTCAGGTTTCACAGAATCACAAGTAGAATAATTAGCTCCATCTGTGGATCTATTAAATGTGTGAATAATGAATACAACCGTGCAGCTGTTAGATGACCTGGAAAACATGAGCTGTTTGGGGTCCTGAAGACAGAGTTTGAGTACCACCATGCTACCCTGTTATAGAACACTCTGAACAATGAAAATGAAATGCCAGACCACAGCTCTACGCCTTTCACAACATAGGAGGATATCTGGATTTATACAGTACTGGGTTTTGAAATTAACCTGTTATATATATCATGAAGCCCTGTTGTTATTTTTTTTATTTTTTTTCACAAAGGGATTTCAATTCTTCTCTTAATGAATGGCAATCATTGGAAAACATAAAGCATACATAAAAGCAAATCGATAGTCCATTTCAGTAACAAGACACAGATTCTTGATACATTTTTCATAATTCTGGTTCTAAATGGACCAATGTACACAGTCTGTTGATGACACTACTATTTCCTCTAGCCCCCAAGTGCGATGTCTTGGAGTAATCCTTGACTCCTTCCTCTCCTTCAAACCACACATTCAGCACCTCTCACAAACCTGTCATTTTCATCTCAAAAATATTTCCAGGATCAGACCCTTTCTCACCCAGGATGCTACCAAGACCATTATCCACTGGTCATTTCCAGACTGGATTACTGTAATCTTCTCCTAACTGGCATCCCTGATAAATGCCTCTCTCCACTCCAATCTATCCTTAACGCTGCAGCCCAGCTTATCTTCCTCACCAAACGCACTACGTCCTCCTCCCCTCTGCTACAAGCCCTTCACTGGCTCCCCTTCCCTTTCAGAATCCAATTCAAGAGTCTCACACTCACTTACAAAGCCCTCACCCACTCCTCTCCCATTTACATCTCTGGCCTTATCTCCCTCTACACTCCCACTTGTCCTTTTCACTCCACTAATGCATGCCGATTCTCCTGTCTACTGATTACTTCCTCCCACTCCTATCTTCAAGATTTCTCACGTGCTGCTCCCTTTCTCTGTAATTTTCTACCTCTCCCCCTCAGACACTCCACCTTTCTCTGGAATTGTCTACCTCTACACCTCTATACAAAAGTTAAAACGGGCTCTGAAGACCCACTTCTTCACCAAACCCACCCTAATCTCATCCTTACCCCCTGTTCCTCGCTCACTGTGTACCCCATCTGTGTCACCCCTGTCTGTCTGCCCCTCCCCTTTAGAATGTAAGCTCTCACGAGCAGCACCCTCAACCCTCATGTGCTTATCATTCTCTTACTTAAAACATCATCAACAGCACCAAATCCCATGGTTTTTTGCCACCCTGACACTTATGTCAGCGTCGTCTGCTGCTGTAGCTATGTTTATTTATACTGTCTTAAACTGTAAATCACTATTTTCCTTGATTATTTTGTTTATGTACTCTGTAATTGGGCAATGCGGATCCCTTGTGGTGCCATATAAATAAAGGATAATATTATTATTATTTATAATAATAATAATAATAATAATAATAATAATAATAATAATAATAATAATGATTAGGTTCTTCCTCCAACACACCAAATATTGTGTAAAGCTAATGCTTTATTATTATCATGTGTACCATTTGGAGAGATGTGGTAAAGTTCTATATGAAGGTGCCTTATGTAGTGCTACACAAGCTCTGCAGTAATGTGCAGTATAATGAATATTTCCTACTGGGCTCAGCTTTGTTCTCCAGCTGAAGTATTGCTCGTATTTCTGACTGTTTTCATTCAACTCAAGCAGACAGTCAGCCAGTTCTTTTGCACTAGGAAAATCATCAACATGTATGAATGAATCTGAAGGAATAAACCTCTCATAATTTTCTCTAGGCGGGCCAAGAACAATAGGGACAGTCCCTGATAGGAGAGCGTTCCTCCACAGTTTTTCAGAAATATAGTCCTTATGTAGAGAATTCTCAAACGCTAAATAGAACTTGTATTGTGATATGACAGTATTTCTGCTCTCAACGTCTAGAGGCAAATGCTGTCGACCATAGACATCTATGTTTATGTGTTTCTTCAGTGTCTTGTAAAACTGGACCCGTTTGGATTGAGGGTTCCAGTTACTGATAACCCAAGCCACTAACTTTGACTTTTTTGGGATAGTAAAGTTATGGCTGAAGTCCTTTTTCTGAAGCCATCCGTAGGGAGAGAAGATGTCAGAGTCACTACGGTAAGACATAGTGAGGTTCATGAGGTTGTCCATATAGCTTAGGTTTGGGCTATTGCTTGGTGATTCCAGGTTAAACCACAGCCAATACTGTCCTTCTGGCCGTGGAATCTGAGGCATATGGTTTCTTGATTCACAAACATCTCTGTGATGGAAAATGACAGCATCTGCTCTAGAATACCAGCTACGGTTGGCAGTCATGTAGCACCTGGGTGTATTGAAGGGTTTTTTACATTCATTTAAAGGGAATTGAGCCCCAAAAGGCCATGTCCATAACAGTACAACAAAGTCCACTTCTTTCTGAGAGGTGAGAAGCGATGCTGAACAGTCTGACGTTATGATGACATCTTTTTTAAAGTTACTGTAAATAATGATCACGAATGCAAAGGCCAGTTGTATGAGGAATATAAAGAGATATTGATGATATGGCTTTGATTTCAGCACAGGCTTCATTTCATACCTAGAAGGAAGAAACAGACACATATTTAGAGTAAGCCATAAACAAAATAAAAGTAGAGTTCTCTTATCCATATGAGAGGGATAAGAAAGGGTAGGGAATGGTCAGAGAGATCGAATAGAGGGATGTAGAGCGAGAGAGAGATGGAGGAAGGGGGAGAGACAGATAGAGGTGGTGGTGGGGGAAAGATAGTGGGGCATGGGTTACAGAGAGAATGGGGGGGGGGGGGGATACTAGCTTGTAACCCAGCAAATTATGGATCTAAAATACTAGTACAAAGTAAATAAAAGTACAAATGTAATTAAACTAAATGCAATCACAGGTATTCAGCCCTTTTCAGGGCAAATGGGAATCATGTCATATATTATGCCTGCCAAAGTAATGCTTTTATTCTATTTATTGGTGGGCTCCAGCAGTAATAAGCAGCTAGGGAGAGAGTACCAGAGACACTTCTCCTGACAGGTGCTTACGTTCCTGTTTCATGGTCTACTTCACTTGTTTTTACTCTTTATTTACCCTTTTTCAAATATTTCTCTTATACAGAGCATCAGCAGCAACATCCAGTGGTGAACCTATTCCCCTCTCCAGGAGCCACTGCACGGCCCTTGGGTCAGCTTCAGCTGGCGGTATATTTTTGTTAGAAGCAAAGCCTTTCACAGTTTGATCAATTGACTAAGGCTGGGTACACACTTGGCATTTTCAAATAATATATCATCTGAAACAGGCGATTGGATGGTATATTGTTCACATTGGGGGTCATTCCGAGTTGATCGCTAGCTGCATTCGTTCGCTGTGCAGCGATGAGGCAAAAAAATTGGACTTCTGCGCATGCGTATGCAGCGCAATGCGCATGCGTGTCGTACTTTCACAACGGCCAATGTAGTTTCACACAGGGTCTAGCAAAGTTTTTCAGTCGCACTGCTGACCGCAGAGTGATTGACATGAAGAGGGCGTTTCTGGGTGTCAACTGACCATTTTCAGGGAGTGTTTGGAAAAACGCAGGCGTGCCAGGAAAAACGCAGGCGTGTGATGGTGTAAGAGCTTCCGCAGTATAGCAAATATATATTGATTCAAGCTTTTTCGCATTGATTGAGATATTTACTGTTAATCACAAATGTGTTGATGTATCCTTAAATATTGCACAGATATTCAGAAAACTGTATACTCAGAATATTATATTCAAAGCATGAATTGTTCAAAGGCATACAACACCAGATGTATCCAAGGCCAGTCAGGCAGATCGCCAATATGTCTGAACATCGAGAACAGTGAGACCCTGACCCTTTTGACCATCAGAAAGGATGTCTTGTCTACATGTCCGAGAGGCTGATAATCACAAAGCAATAAAATATATTCAAGGATGCTCTAATTGCTAATTAAAATCTTGTATGACAATTGATGTATTTCAGGTTCTAAGACATACATGGTGTATTCTGATTGGCTAAATTTATTGGCACGCATTATTCCTTTGTTCTCAGACTATAAAAATAAACCTGTAACGGGCCCTGGGTGGGTCAGCCATGATCTGTCTAGGTTACACATAATCCTGTGTGTGATCTTTTCATTTACTGACCTCCAACCGGTTGCTAAAAGAACAGAGTTCTGACTGATGACTGAAGAGAGTTAATAGACCAGACCTAGAGTGGTCAAAGTACCCTAACATTTCTGGGGGCATCTTCCAGGGATCTTCCAGTATCTCCTCCACTGGCAACAAATCCTCTGATCTCTCAGGAACCGCTGATAAAAAAAACGGTAAGTGAGATTTACCGTGTAGATTTCTACCTGCTCACTTGACTCAGCGTTTCTTGTATGTATCTGTGGTAGTCCAGTTGGGAACATCAGAGAATATCTTAAAGAACCCAATGTCAGTCAGAAGTAATTTATTTTAAGGTACCATACATGTATGTCATAGTGATGTGGAACGGACATTTTTCGGGTTTTGTGTTTTGGTTTTGGATTCAGTTCCGCGGCCGTGTTTTGGATTTGGACGTGTTTTGGCAAAACCTCCCTGAAATTTTTTTGTCGGATTCGGGTGTGTTTTGGATTCGGGTGTTTTTTTTTACAGAAAACCCTCAAAAACAGCTTAAATCATAGAATTTGGGGGTCATTTTGATCCCATAGTATTATTAACCTCAATAACCATAATTTCCACTCATTCCCAGTCTATTCTGAACACCTCACACCTCACAATATTATTTTTAGTCCTAAAATTTGCACCAAGGTCGCTGTGTGACTAAGCTAAGGACCCAAGTGGCCGACACAAACACCTGGCCCATCTAGGAGTGGCACTGCAGTGTCAGACAGGATGGCACTTCAAAAATAGTCCCCAAACAGCACATGATGCAAAGAAAAAAAGAGGTGCAATGAGGTAGCTGTGTGACTAAGCTAAGCGACCCAAGTGGCCGACACAAACACCTGGCCCATCTAGGAGTGGCACTGCAGTGTCAGACAGGATGGCACTTCAAAAAATAGTCCCCAAACAGAACATGATGTAAAGAAAAAAAGAGGTGCAATGAGGTAGCTGTGTGACTAAGCTAAGCGACCCAAGTGGCCGACACAAACACCTGGCCCATCTAGGAGTGGCACTGCAGTGTCAGACAGGATGGCACTTCAAAAAATAGTCCCCAAACAGCACATGATGCGAAGAAAAAAAAGAGTTGCAATGAGGTAGCTGTGTGACTAAGCTAAGCGACCCAAGTGGCCGACACAAACACCTGGCCCATCTAGGAGTGGCACTGCAGTGTCAGACAGGATGGCACTTCAAAAAATAGTCCCCAAACAGCTCATGATGCAAAGAAAAAAAGAGGTGCAATGAGGTAGCTGTGTGACTAAGCTAAGCGACACAAGTGGCCGACACAAACACCTGGCCCATCTAGGAGTGGCACTGCAGTGTCAGACAGGATGGCACTTCAAAAAATAGTCCCCAAACAGCACATGATGCAAAGAGAAAAAGAGGTGCACCAAGGTCGCTGGATGGCTAAGCTAAGCGACCCAAGTGGCCGACACAAACACCTGGCCCATCTAGGAGTGGCACTGCAGTGTCAGACAGGATGGCACTTCAAAACAATAGTTCCCAAACAGCACATGGTGCAATGAGGTAGCTGTGTGACTAAGCTAAGCGACCCAAGTGGCCGACACAAACACCTGGCCCATCTAGGAGTGGCAATGCACTATCCTCCTACTATATATACTGTGCACAACAACTAAAATGCACCACAGTTATGGATGGATAGTATACTTGACGACACAGAGGTAGGTAGAGCAGTGGCCTACTGTACCGTACTGCTATATATTATATACTGGTGGTCAGCAAAATGATGCACTGTCCTCTTACTATATATACTGCGCACAACAACCTAAATGCACCACAGGTATGGATGGATACTAGTATACTTGACGACATAGAGGTAGGTAGAGCAGTGGCCTACTGTACCGTACTGCTATATACTGGTGGTCAGCAAAATTATGCACTGTCCTCCTACTATATATACTGCGCAAAACTTAAATGCACCACAGGTATGGATGGATAGTATACTTGACGACACAGAGGTAGGTAGAGCAGTGGCCTACTGTACCGTACAGATATAATACTGGTGGTCACTGGTCAGCAAAATTCTGCACTGTCCTCCTACTATATACTACAATGCAGCACAGGTATGGAGCGTTTTTCAGGCAGAGAACGTATAATACTGGTGGTCACTAGTCAGCAAAACTCTGCACTGTCCTCCTACTATATAATACTGGTGGTCCCCAGTCCCCACAATAAAGCACATTGAGCACAGATATTTGCAGCACACTGAGCACAGATATGGAGCGTTTTTCAGGCAGAGAACGTAGATATTTTCAGCACACTGAGCACAGATATTTGCAAGCACACTGAGCACAGATATTTGCAGCATACTGAGCACAGATATTTGCAGCACACTGAACACAACTGAGAGAACGCTGCACGTCCTCTCCCTATCATCTCCAATGCACGGATGAAAATGGCGGCGACGCGCGGCTCCTTATACAGAATATGAATCTCGTGAGAATCCGACAGCGGGATTATGATGTTCGGGCGTGCTCGGGTTAACCGAGCAAGGCGGGAGGATCCCAGTCTGCCTCGGACCCGTGTAAAATGGGTGAAGTTCGGGGGGGGTTCGGATTCCGAGAAACCGCACCCGCTCATCACTAGTAGAGATGAGCGGGTTCGGTTTCTTTGAATCCGAACCCGCACGAACTTCACTTTTTTTTTCACGGGTCCGAGCGACTCGGATCTTCCCGCCTTGCTCGGTTAACCCGAGCTCGCCCGAACGTCATCATGACGCTGTCGGATTCTCGCGAGACTCGGATTCTATATAAGGAGCCGCGCGTCGCCGCCATTTTCACACGTGCATTGAGATTGATAGGGAGAGGACGTGGCTGGCGTCCTCTCCATTAGAATAGATTAGAAGAGAGAGAGATTGTGCAGACAGAGTTTACCACAGTGACCAGTGCAGTTGTTGTTAAGTTAACTTTTATTTAATATATCCGTTCTCTGCTATATCCGTTCTCTGCCTGAAAAAAACGATACACAGCAGTCACACAGTGTGACTCAGTCTGTGTGCACTCAGCTCAGCCCAGTGTGCTGCACATCAATGTATAAAAGCTTATAATAATTGTGGGGGAGACTGGGGAGCACTGCAGGTTGTTATAGCAGGAGCCAGGAGTACATAATATTATATTAATTTAAAATTAAACAGTGCACACTTTTGCTGCAGGAGTGCCACTGCCAGTGTGACTAGTGGTGACCAGTGCCTGACCACCAGTATAGTAGTATATTGTTGTATACTATCTCTTTATCAACCAGTCTATATTAGCAGCAGACACAGTACAGTGCGGTAGTTCACGGCTGTGGCTACCTCTGTGTCGGCAGTCGGCACTCGGCAGGCAGTCCGTCCATCCATAATTGTATAATTATATACCACCTAACCGTGGTATTTTTTTTTCTTTCTTTATACCGTCGTCATAGTCATACTAGTTGTTACGAGTATACTACTATCTCTTTATCAACCAGTGTACAGTGCGGTAGTTCACGGCTGTGGCTACCTCTGTGTCGGAACTCGGCAGGCAGTCCGTCCATCCATAATTGTATTATTATAATATATACCACCTAACCGTGGTTTTTTTTTCATTCTTTATACCGTCATAGTCAGTCATACTAGTTGTTACGAGTATACTACTATCTCTTTATCAACCAGTGTACAGTGCGGTAGTTCACGGCTGTGGCTACCTCTGTGTCGGCACTCGGCAGGCAGTCCGTCCAACCATAATTGTATTATATACCACCTAACCGTGGTTTTTTTTTTCATTCTTTATACCGTCGTCATACTAGTTGTTACGAGTATACTACTATCTCTTTATCAACCAGTGTACAGTGCGGTAGTTCACGGCTGTGGCTACCTCTGTGTCGGCACTCGGCAGCCCGTCCATAATTGTATATACCAGTGACCTAACCGTGGTTTTTTTTTCTTTCTTTATACATACATACTAGTTACGAGTATACTATCTCTTTATCAACCAGTCTATATATTAGCAGCAGACACAGTACAGTGCGGTAGTTCACGGCTGTGGCTACCTCTGTGTCGGCACTCGGCAGCCCGTCCATAATTGTATATACCACCTAACCGTGGTTTTTTTTTCTTTCTTTATACATACATACTGCAGTGCCACTCCTAGATGGGCCCGGTGTTTGTGTCGGCCACTAGGGTCGCTAATCTTACTCACACAGTCAGCTACCTCATTGCGCCTCTTTTTTTCTTTGCGTCATGTGCTGTTTGGGGAGGGTTTTTTGGAAGGGCCATCCTGCGTGACACTGCAGTGCCACTCCTAGATGGGCCCGGTGTTTGTGTCGGCCACTAGGGTTGCTAATCTTACTCACACAGCTACCTCATTGCGCCTCTTTTTTTCTTTGCGTCATGTGCTGTTTGGGGAGGGTTTTTTGGAAGGGACATCCTGCGTGACACTGCAGTGCCACTCCTAGATGGGCCCGGTGTTTGTGTCGGCCACTAGGGTCGCTTATCTTACTCACACAGCGACCTCGGTGCAAATTTTAGGACTAAAAATAATATTGTGAGGTGTGAGGTATTCAGAATAGACTGAAAATGAGTGTAAATTATGGTTTTTGAGGTTAATAATACTTTGGGATCAAAATGACCCCCAAATTCTATGATTTAAGCTGTTTTTTAGTGTTTTTGGAAAAAAACACCCGAATCCAAAACACACCCGAATCCGACAAAAAAAATTCGGTGAGGTTTTGCCAAAACGCGTTCGAACCCAAAACACGGCCGCGGAACCGAACCCAAAACCAAAACACAAAACCCGAAAAATTTCAGGCGCTCATCTCTAATCACTAGTATGTCATATTGTTGAATTGTGGGTAAATATCTTCAGCTAATTTGTCACAAGTGCACAGGGGGAATTAATCAAATATCCAGGAAACTTTTAAATTTTGATAATAGTAATACAGGTTTATTAAGAAAACAAAACTGTTTAAAAAAACAAGGTGGCATATGGCCAAGGTATATTCTAATGCTGATAAACAGTTTGAATTGATAAATAACCAAAGAGGTGTGTGCAAATCTTGTACCTGTGTTGTTGTGTTAAGAAAATACAAAGGGTCCGTAGCACCGAGATTGGTGGCAATTACAAGCACTGAAGTCTCATTTGGTTATGTGGCAAATGATGATGAATCTTATTGTACAATAGGTTGGCATTTAAAAATGGAATTGTTGGAACATTACATTGAGAATGATTGGTCTAACATCATAACCTATTGGCCTAGGAACCACATAATCCCAGGTTTAAGACCCATTTGCCCGTACAGCCTCAAACAGCTGCTGCGTACACAGATAACAGACATAGCAGTGAGAGGGTATCCAGAAGACAGGAAAACCAGATATAAGAGATGGTTGAGAGTCTGTCAGATATAGTACTTATTGTCACCCTTTGTCTTGGGATCCTTGCACTGTTGTATGTACTCTGTTGATATGCTTTTGAAAAGGTGGGGGGAGTCGGGTGTCTGCTAGACAATGGAACCAGTGCCAGTAACTAGATTCTCCTGCACACATTGTACTGCATATATTGTAATTCAAACTGTAGGATCAAGAGCACCTAAGGTGGTAGGAATTCTACCAATCCAAGCAGTCCCCGGTGCATATTTTAAATCAAAAACCCACCCTTGGGAAAACCTTACACTTATAGTAGGAACGCATGTTGGTACCCCAGTTGAACAAGGGAGGCAAGGTAATTTGCATTCTCCTATTGTATGTCCCTATGCAAGACAGTTAAGGGGTAGAATTGGGTCAGTGACAAAGAACAGTTACTGTCTGAAAGGAAACAAGGGATAAAATCAATGGTAGACCCAATAGCAAGGAGACTCAGGTATGATTGCCCGAGGTGCACCGGACACATAATTTTACAAACACAAGGGGAACGTATTCCAAGAATAGTGGGGAGTTTACCAAGAACACAAGGGACAACAGGGGTACTGGTACGAGCAGGAGTCTATATAGGCAGGGGGATAGACCCTTGGAGTAACTTAACTATAATTTTAGGGACGCACCTCAGTGATCCAGAAGAAATAATCTATTATGCAGGTCTCACTTGGGGAGCAGTACTAATAGATTTTCCACCATTACAGGGAGGAAGGGGCAACACTACAACCCCAGTCATTTGTCCACAGACGGATTTAATGAGCTCTTTAGGTGCAAGGATAGAAGAAATTCTTTAGAGTCAGCATCTCACAAGGAGATTTTGAGTCCCTCATACGGGGTTACTAAAATACCACATCAGGAGGGGTTCTGCGCACGCACACCCAGGCATGGGAGCGCAGTCTGTAAAGATGTCAGGGCCCAACAAACCCGTGGATATTGTTAGTAACAGGGTAGGGGAGGAAAGCTCTGAAAGAAATAAGTAAAATTTTCAAAAGAGCAGGTTTTCCGTCAGAGGGGACACTAGACCTAGAGAAATGGGAAACATGTGCCTCCTGTAACAAGAGTTGGATAATTAAACATAATTGTAGAGATCAGGTATCCATCTGGATCACTGTAGCAAAAGAATTAGAAGCAGAAAATAGAAGAAGAGATGAGGAAAATGATTTCCCCAATGTACCAGAGTATCCAATAGCACCACAACCAGTGTTAAACTCACTGCCTGTAACATCAGCAACAGCACCTCCACACTATGCCCCACCCCTATACTCAGATATGCATGCACACCCACCCAGGTACCCCTAGTATAAACAGAATGGAATCATCTACAAGCTCACTAACAGTGAAATTAAGAAGAGATGAGCAAGGAAAGGAGTGGCGAATAGTCAGGCCTATCTTGAAAGGCTCTGTGGTTGAAAACCCGAATGATTTACCTGAGCTATGTGTACAGAGCATTCCCCAGTGTCCTGATACTTTATCACAGGAAACCCCAACAAGATGAAACCACAGAAAGTGGCCACCTAAAGCTCCCCTTATGTTTAAACGAGTGGTGAACACCTGGAATCAAGCTATGAGTCCAGGAAACAATAGTCCACAATTAGGAACTATAAGCGAAAGGGTGCAATTCAGGCGAAGAGGAGAAACAAGGGGTCAAGACACAGCCTCTACAGCTTTTCATGCCCAGGTACATAATGTACAGAATAAAATGACACATTTTCCAGAAAGATTGTGTCCGGTATGTCAGTTTTGTGTTCCAGAAGGATATGAACACTGCCCAAATTGTGGAAACTGGATTTCACCCCATGAACCACCATGCCAAGATATCTATGCAACTAAAAATGCTGAAAGACGGTCATCATTGCCTGTTTCTCTGTATCCAGTACAAGTGCAGAGAATACACAACCCAAATGATGCAACCAGGGTGAACGAGCCATATATCGTTCAAAGCCAACACCACAAACCATGGTATGGCAACGATATTGCAAGTATAGTTGCCAAGTCCCCAGATCCTAGGAAAAATCCAGCAGCATTTTATGCCTATATGGACACCAGCATGGGTCAACTACCACCAGTTGTGTGAGGCTATACTAGGACCAGGAACTGCCCAAACAGTGAGCACCATGTTAAAAGCAGATGCAGCAGATGATTTCCCAGCCATAGCGGACGCCCCGACAGAGGAAAATAGAACAACGTTTGAGAGTGGACAGATGTACATGACAAGACTTAAGAGATGGTGTCATGAACAGAAGCTCAGAGCACCAGCAGCCCCAGATTTGAAAAAGACTGAGTCCATCAGAACTTACTATGATAAAGTCACTATACGACACACTGATGAAGGTTATGCAACGGATAACCCTCAACATAAAAGACTGTTAAAGACTGAATTCCTAAATGGGTTGTCAGAAGCCGACAGAACTCAGTTGTTCCAGGTCAGGCCAGAAACCTCTTATATGGAACTTGAAGCAATAGTTCAGGTGCTAGAAGGAATGGAGGAAAGGGAGAATGAAAAAATAAAAAAAGCCAAAGAAAAGAATGCAATACCGAAGGTAACAGTACATGTTGTACAGGAACAAAGCAAGTGTAAAATCAGAAGCCCAACACAAGGGGCCACCGGAAGAAACTCAAAAGAAGGAACCAAGCAAGATGACAGAAAATGTTATTTCTGCAAGCAAGAAGGACATTTCAAAAAGAATTGCAGGAAATACAAGGAATGGTGTGAAAACCAGCAAGAAAAACCTAAAGCATGAAAAACTGGCTTCCCGAGGTACCTCCCTGCCAAAACACCATCTGAACAAGAAAATGATCAAGTGACCCTTGTACTGTCAACAGGTCACCAATATCAATGCATTATAGACTCTGGAGCAAGCTGAACAATTTTACAGCAACAGGAGGTACCAAGTGAATTATTGACCACTGAGACACTTCTAGCAACTGGTTTAGAAGGAACTACAGTGGAATTAAAGGAAAGTAAACCTATGGTATTAACCATTGAAGATGTTGAAACTCCCATTCCGGTCCAATTCCTTACCTCTAGTACTTGCCCAGTAAACTTATTAGGAGCAGATGTTCTGAAGTTGATTCAAGCCTGCATACAGTACACACCAAAAGGAATTACATTTTCCAGTAAATTACCAGAGAAGGTTAATCAACAGATGGAAGCAGCCATACAGATATATCATATAAGACAAGATTCCAACCCAGCACCAAAACAAGATCTGGCTGATGTACCTGACTGGTTGAAGGCAGTACCAGAAAAACTCTGGTCCAAAGGAAAGACTGATGTTGGACACATGCGGGTTCAGCCAGCACAGTTACAGCTGAAACCAGGAACGCAACCAGTATCAATCAGACAATATCCTCTCACAGAAGCACAATCAAAGGCAATAACCCAGCAAGTGGAACAATACAAGAAGGTGGGGGTCATTAAAGAATGCAGATCCCCTTTTAACTTTCCTCTGTTTCCCGTGAAAAAACGAACCAGTACAAATGAAGTTCAACACAGGCTTTTGCATGATTTAAGAAAAATCAATAAAAGACTGATTGTCAATACTCCAATAGTACCTAATCCTCACACTTTGCTCAATCAGATTCCACCTGAAGCTGCATGGTTCTCGGTAATCGATCTCACAAACGCTTTTTTTCCCGTTCCAATTACAGAAGAAAGACAGAAGTTCCTAACATTCACTCATGAAGGTAAACAATACTGTTGGACACGATTACCCCAGGGGGGAGCAACAAGTCCATCAGACTTCTCAGAAGCAATGGCATTAATCCTGCAGAAATGGAGACCGCACTTTACAGACACCCAGCTGGTTCAATATGTAGATGATCTGCTTATTGCTGCACAGACATCTACAGCTAGTACAGAAAAAAGTTGTCTTTTTAGGACATTGCATATCCCAAGGAACAAGGCACCTTACGGATGAAAGGACAAGAGCAATAACTCAGGCAAAGACTCCAAGAACATTAAAAGAAATCAGAGCTTTCCTGGGCCTTATTGGATACTGCAGAGAATGGATACCCTCAGCCTCATTACTGATGCAACCTCTATATGAGCAAGGAACAGGTTGCAGACATTGTGCTTGATCACCCATTGTGTATACAAGTACCTCACGCTGTAACAGAAATACTAAGTCAAGCAAGAACCAAGCATCTTTCTGCAGCCAGACTTACCAAATATGAAGTAGCACTATTAAGCGCCTCCATTGTCACCATCACAAGATGCACTGTACTAAACCCAGCCACACTCCTTCCCATCAACGATTCAAAAGAGGGGAAGAGAGGGGGAAATGGTGATGATGGTGAATCGTCAGATGAGGAGGAAAATGCTGCTACAGACACAGAAAATACAACACAAAAATTTCCACATGATTGCCTAGCCCTCATGGAATTAGAGACTTTACCTCTTCCTAATGTCCAAGATACACCACTGGACAATCCAGACATGAACCTGTTCATCGATGGATCAAGATATTATGATAATTGATCCCCAAGGACAGGATATGCAGTAACAACTGAAACTGAAGTCATAGATTCTGGACCATTGTCACCAAGCATGTCAGCACAAGAAGCAGAACTCATAGCAATGACTAAAGCCTGCATACATGCTGAAAACATGACAGCTAACATCTACACGGATTCACGCTATGCTTGGGGAGTGACCCAGGATTACGGCGCTATTTGGAAAAGTAGGGACTTCAAAGGTGCAAATGGAAAACCCATCAAACATGCCAGTTTGATTATGGAACTCTTTAGTGCACTGGAACTACCTAAAAGGATTGGAATAATCAAGGTACAAGCACATACTAAGAGCCAAACCATGGAAGCTAAAGGAAATGCATTTGCAGATGCAGAAGCCAAGAGAATTGCCTTACAATCAAAAGAACCTGAGCAAGTCTTAGTAGCTTAAGATGTGAAGCAAATGCCCAGTGAAGAGGAGTTGATCAAAATTCAACAACAAGCATCACAAGGAGAAAAGGAGAAATGGACACGATTGGGAGCAGAAGAAGATGAACATGGACTTTGGAAGTCAAGAGAATTAAAGTACTGTCTACCAGCAGCTCTATTTCCACCTATGTTACAAGTAGCTCATGGACAAGTACATCATTCAAAGGAAGCCATAGTGAATAGAGTACAAGAGCATTGGATAGCTCCAGGCTTCAATAAAGCTGCAACAAACTTTTTAGCAGGATGCTGGATCTGTGGAATTAGCAATCCAGGACAAAGAACCAAGACACCCCTAGGAACTATACCCAAAGCCTCTTACCCATTTCAGAGATTACAAATTGACTATATACAGTTGCCACGAAGCGGTCCGTATGAATTTGTACTAGTAGCAACGGACATGTTTAGTCACTGGGCCGAAGCCTGGCCAGTGAGCAAAGCCACAGCAAAAACTACTGCAAAGAAACTGATAGCAGAAGTAGTATGTAGATTTGGGGTACCTGAGGTTATAGAATCAGATAGAGGTACACATTTCACAGGAGAAGTCATGCAGCATATAATGAAAGATTTGGGGGTACAGCGGGCCTTCCACGTGCCTTACAGGCCTCAGGCCAGTGGGAGGGTGAAACGTCTGAACTTTGACCTTAAGCTAAAACTACAGAAAATGATGATAGAAACCAAAAGAACTTGGAGAGAATGCCTACCTATAGTCTTGTTCAATATTAGGACCACACCTATGAGACCTAGTAAGCTGACTCCATATGAGATATTGTATGGATCAGCTCCAAGAACAGGTTGTTATTATCCACAACAATTACAACATAATCATGGTGATTTAACAGGTTATGTACAGGAGGTCTGTAAAACGTTGACTAACCTCCATTGCCGAGTGTTTTCTTCCATTCCAGACCCAGAAGGGTCAGCTACGCATAAGCTAAATCCAGGAGATTGGGTCTATTTAAAAAGACATGTGAGAAAGACCTTTGAACCAAGATATGATGGTCCATATCAAGTGCTGCTAACCACACCTACCTCGATTAAGGTGAAAGGTCGCGATACTTGGGTACACGCCTCCCACTCAAAGAAGTTGACAGTGACTCTCCAACCAGAAGAATGAAGTTGCTTATCCTTTGGTTGTTGTTAGGGGTAATCCCCATGGTTTGGGCTATAAGTCCAGGGGACTGGTTTACTGAAAGGGAGTGTCATAATGATGGGACAGTTAATAAGGGAAAACCAGATTCCTGCTGGTGGAGCTTTGATGACCAACGGTGGAATTACTATTAGTGATGAGCGGGTTCGGTTTTACTCGGTTCTCAAAACAGAACCTTATGGGCTATCCAAAACACGTGACATCCGTGAGCCAATAAGATGCCGTTTTGAGAACCGAGTAAAACCGAGTAAAACCGAACCCGCTCATCACTAATTACTATAATCTAACCACACAACCCTCTGTCTGTTTTTACTTTTATAAAAAAGGTGGAGTTCTCACTTATGAGATACCAAAAAAATTGTCAGAGCAAGCTATAAAGCGGTGGAGAGCATGTAACGCTCTTAAGATTATTATAAATGAAGGAAAAATGTATAAGAAAAGAATTGGTGCAGAAATATATATTTTTCTATTGCCAAGTAACCGCACCACATTTACATTGTCCCGTGGTACCAGAATAAAAATGAAATGCTGTGTAGAGCCATTCACAAACCCAATAAGAAATAAGGGGGTAATTCAGGCCATATCAAGATGTATAAATGGCTCTAAGGAACTACCTTTTAATACTGGATTGTCCGCACAGGACTACTCAAGCACAGTAATTGTGTGTACTAACACATCCAGTTTTCCTGGTAATGCTACAGGACACAGATCAAAATTTAATATTTTGCAAAATAAGCCAGAAATAAGGAATGATACTTTGGTCAAAATACCAGCAACGTGTCAGACGGTGGGAATAAAACAATTTAGGACACTACATCGATTTAATATTTCATTTCCCAAAGGCCCTAAGTGTAACCGGATAAAAAGAGAATGGTATGATATCCTGTTGGGAGGGGCAGAAGCAACAATGGGATCACTAAATTCCATAGACATAGAAACACTGACTAACAAAATGAGTGATGCAGGCAGTGATATGGAAAGAGTGGTTCACATGCAGGCAAAATGGATGCCCACTGTCTTCAATCCGATTTTAAAGGTCATTAATTGGGATCATTCTTTTCTAACCTTGGTCAATAGTTCTTTTATGAACACGTTAAAACTGACCAAAAACATCTCTAGTTTGTTTAAGTGGACAGAATGCTCCCTAAGAACTGTGTATCAGGAACAACAGAAGAATCTGGCCCAGACCCAGTTAATGACTGGGAACATACAGGTTTACAGAAAAATGTTTAATATAGCATCTGAGTTATGGGTCAGGCTATATGGACATGAGGTTTATTGCACAGACAGGTGGTGTTGGGGGCAAATTGAAACCTACAACATAACAGAACCTAAGCTCATGTGTAAATACTTCATTTTAGCAGTACCCTTCACCACAAAAGCAGGTAACTCAGATTTATGGACACCACAGTTCAGAGGGCAGTATATTGATCCAGAAAACAAAACTCATGACCTATCCCTATGCACTAGCACTGATAATAGGCTGGCATGTCCTCATACTACATACATACCAGAATCATGTCATCTTAAAAATCCTACTAGTGTTTGTAATTGTGAGTTGCATGACCCAAAAGATGACATCTTCATAGAAGTGGCACCACAAATAGTCTGTATGATTACATATGACAAACAGATCAGTCAGCTATATCAGTTACCACACCCTTTTTCAGGATGCCTGTTTAATATAACTCATTTAATATGGAAAAATCAGACCATTGTTTTCTATAAGGATCAGACTGACGACCTAGATCAGGCTTTTAAGCCATTAACTCTTCCCCCCCATAACATAACTGTAAGCATACAGGACATCATTAATATAATCAACAATACAGAAAAATTGGAGGAGCACTTAAGGGAAGTTAATTACTCTACAAGACATGCGCAGATGCAAACAGTAGTAGAAGCTGGGGAACTGAAACACATGGCTACACAGCTAAAAAATAACTTACAGCATCACTGGTGGAATATTTTCACAGGAAAATCCCCATCAGCTACAGGATTAATGAAAACTGTTCTACACCCACTTCTGGCAATAGTCATAGTATTGATAGGGCTGGTTGCTTGGAATTGTTATTTTTCCTGCAGGTTCAGGAAACATGTGAACAAGATGGATGCAATCAGAAATGCCCAAGAGGTTCTTCTGTAGAATAGGGAACTGGTTGCATTAGTTTTCTTGCCATGAGGGCAATTAATGGCAGGCTGCCCATCCCAGTGTGGTGACATAGGTGCCGGAATCATGACAGGGATTACTAATGTAGCCTAGTGTAGGTAGAATAGGGAGAAAAAGTGGAATCAAAAAGAGGGGAAATGATGGTGTAAGAGCTTCCGCAGTATAGCAAATATATATTCATTCAAGCTTTTTCGCATTGATTGAGATATTTGCTGTTAATCACAAATGTGTTGATGTATCCTTCAATAATGCACAGATATTCAGAAAACTGTATACTCAGAATATTATATTCAAAGCATGAATTGTTCAAAGGCATACAACACCAGGTGTATCCAAGGCCAGTCAGGCAGATCGCCAATATGTCTGAACATCGAGAACAGTGGGACCCTGACCCTTTTGACCATCAGAAAGGATGTCTTGTCTATATGTCCGAGAGGTTGATAATCACAAAGCAATAAAACATATTCAAGGATGCTCTAATTGCTAATTAAAATCTTGTATGACAATTGATGTATTTCAGGTTCTAAGACATACATGGGGGTAAATTTACTAAGATGGGAGTTCTATTTAAGATGGGATGTTGCCCATAGCAACCAATCAGATTCCAGGTATTTTCTTCTAGAAGGTGCTAGATAAATGAGAAGTAGAAGCTGATTGGTTGCTATGGGCAACATCCCATCTTAAATAGAACTCCCATCTTAGTAAATTTACCCCATGGTGTATTCTGATTGGCTAAATTTATTGGCAAGTATTATTCCTTTGTTCTCAGACTATAAAAATAAACCTGTAACGGGCCCTGGGCGGGTCAGCCATGATCTGTCTAGGTTACACATAGTTCTGTGTGTGATCTTTTCATTTACTGACCTCCAACCGGTTGCTAAAAGAACAGAGTTCTGACTGATGACTGAAGAGAGTTGATAGACCAGACCTAGAGTGGTCAAAGTACCCTAACACGTGGCTGGGCGAACGCAGGGAAAGTTTGTGACGTCAAAACAGGAACTGAACGGTCTGAAGTGATTGCAAGCGCTGAGTAGGTATTGAGCTACTCTAAAACTGCACAAAAAAAGTTTGCTGCCGCTCTGCGATCCTTTCGTTTGCACTTCTGCTAAGCTAAAATACACTCCCAGTGGGAGGCGGCATAGCGTTTGCACTGCTGCAAAAAACTGCTAGCGAGCGAACAACTCGGAATGACCACCATTGTCCAGTGTGTAAGCACTTATCGTTAACGATGCACGTTCCCATGGGTCGCTAACGAAGTTCAATATCTTTTGTTCTTGTGTTGAAATCTAAAGATTTTGTGAAAGACTGCATGCTCCTGATGTGGCTGTATTATGTTGCTGACGATTGTCAGCAGCTGTGGCGCGGCTCATGGAGGACGCCGGTCCCGGCCGTTGCCAGGCGACCGCGACATTGCACCTCCTCTGACCGCCGGCGCTTCCAGGTCCCCATAGGCGTGCGCAGCACATTTTATTAGGGGGTGCACCGTCGTAGGGGTGGGTCTAGCTCCACCTTTTGGGCGTGTCTAGCACCATCTATTGACGGTCAACGCAATATAAAATACCACCCTTGTACCAATCCTAATAAAGCAGATACATTGTCAGATATTGTGGTGTGCACCAAACAAACACCCCTGATGGCACTCACTGCAATTACACTGCTCCTCCTCAGCCTGGTCTGGCTCCCCCTCTCTTTCCCCTGCAAGCTGCAGTAACTCACTGACACTGACAGTCGCAGACTAGTACTGCTGCTGCTGGAAAAACGAGTGATGTGTCAATGCTGCTGCCGACCGCCTGCCAGTATTGAATTTGTCTTCCTAAGAGGAACGCTGGCTGCATGCTGATCCTCATCAGTGGCTGGCGTTGGCATAGCATAGAATGAGAGAGGTGGGCATGTGGCGGGTGTGGTGGGTGGGAGTGCAAGCAGCATGATGTAGTCACATCACATCATGCTGTTTTTGTACATGGAAGTGGAGCCAAGAGTTTGAAAGCCGGTGGCAGTGGCACCCTTGATTAACCCAGGCATCCGGTCAGTAAAACAGTCCTGACAGGGTGCAGCGCAGAGGGGACAGTAATCAGCCTGCTCGGCGATCGGTGCATCAGGCATGTGAGATAGGGGTGCCGGACATTAGGGGGTGCCTGTGCGCACCAGGAACCCCCCCTGCGCACACCTATGCAGGTCCCTCATTCCGAGTTGATCGCTAGCTGCTTTCTTTCCCAGCACAGCGATCAGGCAAAAAAAGTAAATTCTGCGCATGCGTATGGGGTGCACTGCGCAGGCGCGTCGTACTTTCACAAAAGCCGATGCAGTTTTACACAAGCTCTAGCGACGCTTTTCAGTCGCACTGCTGGCCGCAGAGTGATTGACAGGAAGTGGGTGTTTCTGGGTGGTAACTGACCGTTTTCGGGGAGTGTGTGAAAAATGCAGGCGTGCCAGATAAAAACGCAGGAGTGGCTGGAAAAACGTAGGTGTGGCTGGGCGAACGCAGGGCGTGTTTGTGACGTCAAAACAGGAAGTAAATAGTCTGAAGTGTTCGCAAGGTAGGAGTAGGTCTGCAGCTACTCAGAAACTACACAATCTTTTTTTGTAGCAGCGCTGCGATCCTTTCGTTCGCACTTCTGCTAAGCTAAGATACACTGCCAGAGGGCGGCGGCTTAGCGTTTGCACTGCTGCTAAAAGCAGCAAGCGAGTGAACAACTCGGAATGAGGGCCATTGTCTGATTCAATCCTGCCCTGTTCCTGTCTGATTCTGCCTCAGGTGCTGTGTGGATTTTCCACACAATCTGTTGTTATTGTCTACTCCGTATCTTTGAATAATTCTTGCCTACCATTAGCCATTTCTTTAGCTCACACACTAGTACTGCAATAGTTGTAACACCCCATTACGGTACGTCACACTCCTTTATCTCCACTGCCAATCCTCTGTACTTTCTCACTGCTCTTGCTCAGTTCTCTGCACCAATATTAGATTAGTTCCATACAGAGTAGAGATGAGCGGGTTCGGTTCCTCGGAATCCGAACCCGCCCGAACTTCAGGTTTTTTTACACGGGTCCGAGCGACTCGGATCTTCCCGCCTTGCTCGGTTAACCCGAGCGCGCCCGAACGTCATCATCACGCTGTCGGATTCTCGCGAGGCTCGGATTCTATCGCGAGACTCGGATTCTATATAAGGAGCCGCGTGTCGCCGCCATTTTCACACGTGCATTGAGATTGATAGGGAGAGGACGTGGCTGGCGTCCTCTCCATTTAGAAATAGATAGGAGAGTGAGAGTGAGACACTTCATTTACTGGAGCTTAGGAGGAGTACTCAGAGAGTGCAGAATTTTGCTGATAGTAGTTAGTTAATCCGTTCTCTGCCTGAAAAAAACGATACACAGTGACTCAGTCACATACCATATCTGTGCTCAGCCCAGTGTGCTGCATCATCTATGTATAATATCTGACTGTGCTCACACAACTTAATTGTGGGGGAGACTGGGGAGCAGTTATAGGTTATAGCAGGAGCCAGGAGTACATATTAAACAGTGCACACTTTTGCTGCCAGAGTGCCACTGCCAGTGTGACTGACCAGTCATCACTATTGTGATTGTCTGCCTGAAAAAGTTAAACACTCGTCGTGTGACTTGTGTGGTGTTTTTTTATTCTATAAAAAACTCATTCTGCTGACAGACAGTGTCCAGCAGGTCCGTCATTATATAATATATACCTGTCCGGCTGCAGTAGTGATATATATATATTTTTTATATCATTATTTATCATCCAGTCTATACTAGCAGCAGACACAGTACGGTAGTTCACGGCTGTAGCTACCTCTGTGTCGGCACTCGGCAGTCCATCCATAATTGTATACCACCTACCCGTGTTTTTTTTTTTCTTTCTTCTTTATACATACTACATCTCATTATCATCCAGTCTATATTAGCAGCAGACACAGTACAGTACGGTAGTCCACGGCTGTAGCTATCTCTGTGTCGGCACTCGGCAGTCCATCCATAATTGTATACCACCTACCCGTGGTTTTTTTTTTCTTTCTTCTTTATACATACTACATCTCATTATCAACCAGTCTATATTAGCAGCAGACACAGTACGGTAGTCCACGGCTGTAGCTACCTCTGTGTCGGCACTCGGCAGTCCATCCATAATTGTATACCACCTACCCGTGGTATTTTTTTTCTTTCTTCTTTATACATACTACATCTCATTATCAACCAGTCTATATTAGCAGCAGACACAGTACGGTAGTCCACGGCTGTAGCTACCTCTGTGTCGGCACTCGGCAGTCCATCCATAATTGTATACCACCTACCCGTGGTTTTTTTTTTCTTTCTTCTTTATACATACTACATCTCATTATCAACCAGTCTATATTAGCAGCAGACACAGTACGGTAGTTCACGGCTGTAGCTACCTCTGTGTCGGCACTCGGCAGTCCATCCATAATTGTATACCACCTACCCGTGGTTTTTTTTTTCTTTCTTCTTTATACATACTACATCTCATTATCAACCAGTCTATATTAGCAGCAGACACAGTACAGTACGGTAGTTCACGGCTGTAGCTACCTCTGTGTCGGCACTCGGCAGTCCATCCATAATTGTATACCACCTACCCGTGGTTTTTTTTTTCTTTCTTCTTTATACATACTACATCTCATTATCATCCAGTCTATATTAGCAGCAGACACAGTACAGTACGGTAGTCCACGGCTGTAGCTATCTCTGTGTCGGCACTCGGCAGTCCATCCATAATTGTATACCACCTACCCGTGGTTTTTTTTTCTTTCTTCTTTATACATACTACATCTCATTTTCAACCAGTCTATATTAGCAGCAGACACAGTACGGTAGTCCACGGCTGTAGCTACCTCTGTGTCGGTGTTATGATTCCCGTACTCCAGACCAGAAGAGATCTTATGGCAGAGGTCTGAGTACTGGGAAGATATGCTGGTTGTGGGAGCAGGAGAGCCTAGTAACCCCTGGCGCCCTAACTCCGTTGTCTCGCCCGTGTTATCAGAAATCCCTTGCGAGACTATGGTTGCTTGAGCCCATGGCAGCCGCGTTCGAAGGGCGGATTATGTCTGCCCAACCCCGATGCCCCCGCAGGTCTTAATGGGAGACAAAGGGAAATCCGAGACAGGGTGATAACAAGGGGCCCTCTGACTAAGCAACAGGCCAGGGGTTACAAGCTAACTAACTTTAACCAAAGGTATGTGCGGACTAGCCGCCAGGGAAAAGGACAACCAAAGAACCACTGATCCGTTACTCCTATCCAGCACCGCTGGATACCAGAGTGGATCTGTGGGAGCGGAATCCTCCGCAAAAGCTCCAGAACACAAATTAACTAAATAATAAACAGTTAGCGGACAAGCCGCAACACACGGCTGAGCCGCGACTCACGAACACCACAGGATGTTAAAGGTGCTCGGTCAGACTCCAGGAATAGATGGCAAACTTCCGAGTACAGGATCTCTGAGGACAGGAACAACCGGATTGAGCAGGACTGGAAACTCTCTGTAGCAGACACAGGCAAACAGGAAGCTATCACCGGCGTCTGTAAGAAGTCCTGAGGGTGCCTTTATTCAGGAACCCTCCAATCAAGATCCAGACAGGGTAATCAATGGAAATGCCGTGCAGCTTGCATGCTGCACGGCCAGCACATAATCAGGTAATTTAGGACAGACCCAGCAACGGGGAACGCGGCTGAACGTGGCGTCCCTGTTGCTAAGGTCAGAGCGGCTCTGTGCGCCCGGCATCTAGCGTTGCCAGGGAGCCGGCGGCTGAACGCGCACGGCGTCCCTGGTTGCTAGGCGCCGGGCCGCACCGACGAGCGGACCCCGGCGCCTAACAGTACCCCCCCCTTGAGGAGGGGTCAAGGAACCCCTAAAGCCAGGTTTCTGAGGAAATTCTCGAAAAAATGCCCTTTTGAGACTTGGGGCATGAAGGTCCTCATCCAGGACCCAAGACCTTTCCTCTGGCCCATAACCTCTCCAATGTACCAAAAAATAAAGCCGACCCCGGGACAACTTGGAATCGAGAACCTTCTCCACCAAGAACTCCTGCTGACCCTGTACATTTACTGGAGATCTCCCCTGAGATATTCTACGAGGAAATCTACTGGACGAAACATAAGGTTTAAGCAATGAGCAATGGAAGGTATTTCCGATCCGTAAAGTTTTTGGTAAGCGTAACCGGAAAGCAACTGGATTGACTTTTTTGATAATGAGAAATGGTCCAATAAATCTAGGACCCAATCTGGCTGAGGTTTGTCGGAGTTTAATGTTGCGAGTCGACAACCACACCCTGTCTCCTACTTTAAAAGTGCACGGCCGCCGGAGTCTGTCAGAAAATCTTTTTTCCCGGAATGCTGCTTTTCTGAGAGCCAGGTGCACTTTTTTCCAAATAAGTTTAAGATGAGAGGTCAGGGCCAGAGAGGAGACAGAGGAATGTTGAAAAAATGAATTAGCTCTGGGGTGAAAACCAAAAACTGCAAAAAATGGAGACACATTGGTGGAGGAATGACAGGCATTATTATAAGCAAACTCCGCCAATGGAAGAAACTCAGACCAGTCATTTTGGAGTTTGGCCGAGTACAAACGCAAATATTGTTTAAGAGATTGGTTAACTCGCTCAGTCTGTCCATTGGATTGGGGATGATAGCCGGAGGTTAATGATAATTTCATCTTCAACGAAGCACAAAAGGACTTCCAAAATTGTGCAATGAATTGTGGACCCCTGTCAGAGACAATATCAGTGGGTAAGCCATGGAGTCTGAAAACATGGCGGAGGAACAAGACTGCCAATCCCTGGGCAGATGGCAATCGGGGAAGAGCAATGAAATGGGCCATTTTGCTAAAACGGTCCACTACCACCCATATGACTCGGCATCCGGCTGACAGAGGGAGGTCCACCACAAAATCCATGGAGATATGCGACCATGGCCTAAGGGGAACATTCAAGGGCATAAGTTGACCTATAGGCAAAGAACAGGGAACTTTATGCTGTGCACAGACCTGACAAGAAAAAACAAACTCTTTAATGTCTTTGGAAAGACCAGGCCACCATACTGAGCGGGAGACTAATTCCAAAGTCTTAGCGATTCCCGGATGCCCGGCAACCTTGCTATCATGAAACTCCGCCAAAACAGTAGCTCTCAAAAACTCAGGGACAAAAAGACGACCAGCAGGAGTATTTCCAGGAGCTTGATGTTGAAGCAGCTTTAACTGGGTAAATACATCCTGTGTGAGGCCTGCCCGAATGACTGAAGACGGAAGTATGGGAGTAACAGGACTGTTGTCTTGAACTGGAAGAAAACTGCGTGACAGGGCATCTGCCTTAGTATTCTTGGAACCTGGCCTGAAGGTGATAATGAATTTGAAACGAGTAAAAAATAAAGCCCAACGAGCCTGCCGGGCATTCAGTCGTTTGGCAGATTCAATGTATTGAAGATTTTTGTGATCAGTCAAAACTGAAATGGTATGGGTCGCTCCTTCAAGCCAATGCCTCCACTCCTCGAAAGCCCATTTAATAGCCAGCAATTCCCGGTTACCAACATCGTAGTTGGATTCTGCAGATGAGAATTTCCTGGACATAAAGGCACAAGGATGTAATTCAAGGGAATCTGGATCCTTCTGAGAAAGGATAGCCCCTACTCCAACCTCCGAGGCATCAACCTCAACAATGAAAGGCAATTCTGGGTTGGGATGTCTAAGGACAGGGGCTGAGACAAAGGCTTGTTTCAAGGCCTGAAAAGATAACTCAGCTTCACATGACCAATTGGTAGGATCTGCTCCCTTCTTAGTAAGTGCCACAATGGGAGCAACTAGGTCAGAGAAAGAGTGAATAAATCTTCTATAGTAGTTTGCAAACCCTAAAAAGCGCTGAATTGCTTTTAAATTGGTGGGTTGCGCCCAACTAAGGATGGCTTGGAGCTTCTTCGGTTCCATACGGAATCCCCGAGGGGAAATAATGTACCCTAAAAAGGATACCTCCGTGACATGAAATTCACACTTCTCCAGTTTGGCATATAGGTGATTTTCACGTAATTTCGTTAGCACCTGACGCACCTGGGTAACATGTTGTTCTTCAGAGTCAGAATATATCAAAATATCGTCTAAGTAGACTACAACGAATCTTCCAAGAAATTCACGGAGCACATCATTAATGAGATCCTGGAAAACTGCCGGAGCGTTTGACAGGCCGAATGGCATAACCAGATACTCATAGTGGCCTGATTGAGTACTGAATGCCGTTTTCCACTCATCCCCTGACTTGATTCTGATGAGGTTATATGCTCCTCTAAGGTCAATTTTGGAAAAAATCACAGCCGAACGTAGCTGATCAAAGAGGACAGAGATCAGCGGCAGAGGGTAAGTATTCTTTACTGAGATTTTATTCAAAGCTCTAAAGTCAATGCAGGGTCTGAGTGAACCATCCTTCTTCTCTACGAAGAAGAAACCTGCACTTAATGGGGATTTAGATGGCCTGATAAAACCTTTCCCAAGGCTTTCTTTCACATACTCATTCATGGCCATAGTTTCAGGACCAGACAATGCATATAACCTTCCTTTAGGCAACGTGGCACCAGGAATTAGCTCAATGGCACAATCGTAAGGCCTATGGGGAGGCAGAATATCCGCATTGCCCTTGGAAAACACGTCGACAAAATCCTGATATTCCTCAGGAATGGGTGCAGGAACGGCGGCAGCTACTCGGATAGGAAGCGTAATACATTCTTTACTACAGATGGTACCCCATTGTAAGATCTCCCCCGACTGCCAATCAATGATGGGATTATGAAAGGCCAGCCAAGGGTGACCCAGAACCACAGGAACTGCTGGACAATGAGTAAGGAAGAACTCAATCTTTTCAGAATGCAGGGCACCCACCGAGAGTAAAACAGGAGGTGTACCTAGAGAAATAACCCCATTGGACAAGGGACTCCCATCTAAACCATGCATGGTGACACACCTACCCAAGGTTAACTGAGGAATACCTAAGGCCTTGGCCCATGTTAAATCCATAAAGTTCCCTGCAGCTCCACTGTCCACAAAAGCAGAGACCGAGGAACAGAGGCTGCCAAAGGAAACTTTAGCAGGAACTAACAGTGAATTATTTGAGGAGATGAGCTGCAGACCAAAGTGAACCCCCTCACAACTCACTTGGTCAGGAAGTTTCCCGATTTGTTCGGACAACTACGGGCAAAATGTCCCTTACCTCCACAGTATAAACAAAGACCAGAATTTTGCCTCCTGGTTCTTTCTTCAGGAGACAATTTGGAGAGACCTATCTGCATAGGCTCCTCCATGTCTACAGGAATGGAAAGCACACAAGGAGAAGACCCGACAGATGCCCCTTTTTCAGCCCTCCGCTCTCTGAGCCGACGATCTATCTTAATAGAGAGCTCCATGAGTTTATCGAGAGTCTCAGGAGCGGGATACTGAAGGAGACTGTCTTTTATAGATTCAGATAAGCCGAGGCGAAACTGACTGCGCAGGGCTGGGTCATTCCATCCACAGTCGTTCGACCAACGGCGAAACTCCGTACAATAATTCTCTGCGGGATTCCTACCCTGTCTAAGAGCACGCAACTGACTCTCAGCGGACGCCTCTCTATCAGGGTCGTCATACAATAGCCCTAAAGATTTTAAAAAGGCGTCTACAGACGATAAGGCCGGATCGTCTGTCTTTAAACCAAAAGCCCAGGTCTGAGGATCCCCCTGAAGCAGAGAAATAATAATTCCAACCCGCTGAGCCTCCGTACCTGAGGAGACTGGTCTTAAACGAAAATAAAGTTTACAAGACTCTTTAAAATTAAAAAACTGTTTTCTATCCCCAGAAAAACGGTCAGGCAGATGCATTTTTGGTTCAGGGATGACCCTCGGGGAAGTCCGTAACAGATCTTCCTGTGACCTCACCCGGAGGGACAGATCCTGAACCATCTGAGTAAGTTCTTGAATCTGACTAACTAGAAGCTGGCCAGGATTTGGCCCAATACCGGCGGGATTCATGAGGCCGACAAAATCTCCCAACTGAATAAGTGAAAAAATTAACTCCTGTTAATTTAAATTTTTTCTTTTGTCTGGCCGGTGATAATGTTATGATTCCCGTACTCCAGACCAGAAGAGATCTTATGGCAGAGGTCTGAGTACTGGGAAGATATGCTGGTTGTGGGAGCAGGAGAGCCTAGTAACCCCTGGCGCCCTAACTCCGTTGTCTCGCCCGTGTTATCAGAAATCCCTTGCGAGACTATGGTTGCTTGAGCCCATGGCAGCCGCGTTCGAAGGGCGGATTATGTCTGCCCAACCCCGATGCCCCCGCAGGTCTTAATGGGAGACAAAGGGAAATCCGAGACAGGGTGATAACAAGGGGCCCTCTGACTAAGCAACAGGCCAGGGGTTACAAGCTAACTAACTTTAACCAAAGGTATGTGCGGACTAGCCGCCAGGGAAAAGGACAACCAAAGAACCACTGATCCGTTACTCCTATCCAGCACCGCTGGATACCAGAGTGGATCTGTGGGAGCGGAATCCTCCGCAAAAGCTCCAGAACACAAATTAACTAAATAATAAACAGTTAGCGGACAAGCCGCAACACACGGCTGAGCCGCGACTCACGAACACCACAGGATGTTAAAGGTGCTCGGTCAGACTCCAGGAATAGATGGCAAACTTCCGAGTACAGGATCTCTGAGGACAGGAACAACCGGATTGAGCAGGACTGGAAACTCTCTGTAGCAGACACAGGCAAACAGGAAGCTATCACCGGCGTCTGTAAGAAGTCCTGAGGGTGCCTTTATTCAGGAACCCTCCAATCAAGATCCAGACAGGGTAATCAATGGAAATGCCGTGCAGCTTGCATGCTGCACGGCCAGCACATAATCAGGTAATTTAGGACAGACCCAGCAACGGGGAACGCGGCTGAACGTGGCGTCCCTGTTGCTAAGGTCAGAGCGGCTCTGTGCGCCCGGCGTCTAGCGTTGCCAGGGAGCCGGCGGCTGAACGCGCACGGCGTCCCTGGTTGCTAGGCGCCGGGCCGCACCGACGAGCGGACCCCGGCGCCTAACAGTCGGCACTCGGCAGTCCATCCATAATTGTATACCACCTACCCGTGGTTTTTTTTTTCTTTCTTCTTTATACATACTACATCTCATTATCAACCAGTCTATATTAGCAGCAGACAGAGTACGGTAGTCCACGGCTGTAGCTACCTCTGTGTCGGCACTCGGCAGTCCATCCATAATTGTATACCACCTACCCGTGGTTTTTTCTTTCTTTCTTCTTTATACATACTACATCTCATTATCAACCAGTCTTTATTTGCAGCAGACACAGTACGGTAGTTCACGGCTGTAGCTACCTCTGTGTCGGCACTCGGCAGTCCATCCATAATTGTATACCACCTACCCGTGGTTTTTTTTTTCTTTCTTCTTTATACATACTACATCTCATTATCAACCAGTCTATATTAGCAGCAGACACAGTACAGTACGGTAGTCCACGGCTGTAGCTACCTCTGTGTCGGCACTCGGCAGTCCATCCATAATTGTATACCACCTACCCGTGGTTTTTTTTTTTCTTCTTTATACATACTACATCTCATTATCATCCAGTCTATATTAGCAGCAGACACAGTACAGTACGGTAGTCCACGGCTGTAGCTATCTCTGTGTCGGCAATCGGCAGTCCATCCATAATTGTATACCACCTACCCGTGTTTTTTTTTTCTTTCTTCTTTATACATACTACATCTCATTATCAACCAGTCTATATTAGCAGCAGACACAGTACAGTACGGTAGTCCACGGCTGTAGCTACCTCTGTGTCGGCACTCGGCAGTCCATCCATAATTGTATACCACCTACCCGTGGTTTTTTTTTTCTTTCTTCTTTATACATACTACATCTCATTATCAACCAGTCTATATTAGCAGCAGACACAGTACGGTAGTTCACGGCTGTAGCTACCTCTGTGTCGGCACTCGGCAGTCCATCCATAATTGTATACCACCTACCCGTGGTTTTTTTTTTCTTTCTTCTTTATACATACTACATCTCATTATCAACCAGTCTATATTAGCAGCAGACACAGTACAGTACGGTAGTCCACGGCTGTAGCTACCTCTGTGTCGGCACTCGGCAGTCCATCCATAATTGTATACCACCTACCCGTGGTTTTTTTTTTCTTTCTTCTTTATACATACTACATCTCATTATCATCCAGTCTATATTAGCAGCAGACACAGTACAGTACGGTAGTCCACGGCTGTAGCTATCTCTGTGTTGGCACTCGGCAGTTCATCCATAATTGTATACCACCTACCCGTGGTTTTTTTTTTCTTTCTTCTTTATACATACTACATCTCATTATCATCCAGTCTATATTAGCAGCAGACACAGTACAGTACGGTAGTCCACGGCTGTAGCTATCTCTGTGTCGGCACTCGGCAGTCCATCCATAATTGTATACCACCTACCCATGGTTTTTTTTTCTTTCTTCTTTATACATACTACATCTCATTATCAACCAGTCTATATTAGCAGCAGACACAGTACGGTAGTTCACGGCTGTAGCTACCTCTGTGTCGGCACTCGGCAGTCCATCCATAATTGTATACCACCTACCCGTGTTTTTTCTTTTCTTTCTTCTTTATACATACTACATCTCATTATCAACCAGTCTATATTAGCAGCAGACACAGTACGGTAGTCCACGGCTGTAGCTACCTCTGTGTCGGCACTCGGCAGTCCATCCATAATTGTATACCACCTACCCGTGTTTTTTTTTCTTTCTTCTTTATACATACTACATCTCATTATCAACCAGTCTATATTAGCAGCAGACACAGTACGGTAGTTCACGGCTGTAGCTACCTCTGTGTCGGCAGTCCATCCATAATTGTATACCACCTACCCATGGTTTTTTTTTTCTTTCTTCTTTATACATACTACATCTCATTATCAACCAGTCTATATTAGCAGCAGACACAGTACAGTACGGTAGTCCACGGCTGTAGCTATCTCTGTGTCGGCACTCGGCAGTCCATCCATAATTGTATACCACCTACCCGTGGTTTTTTTTTCTTTCTTTATACATACTACATCTCATTATCAACCAGTCTATATTAGCAGCAGACACAGTACGGTAGTTCACGGCTGTAGCTACCTCTGTGTCGGCACTCGGCAGTCCATCCATAATTGTATACCACCTACCCGTGTTATTTTTTTTCTTTCTTCTTTATACATACTACATCTCATTATCAACCAGTCTATATTAGCAGCAGACACAGTACAGTAGTCCACGGCTGTAGCTACCTCTGTGTCGGCACTCGGCAGTCCATCCATAATTGTATACCACCTACCCGTGTTTTTTTTTTCTTTCTTCTTTATACATACTACATCTCATTATCAACCAGTCTATATTAGCAGCAGACACAGTACGGTAGTTCACGGCTGTAGCTACCTCTGTGTCGGCACTCGGCAGTCCATCCATAATTGTATACCACCTACCCATGGTTTTTTTTTCTTTCTTCTTTATACATACTACATCTCATTATCAACCAGTCTATATTAGCAGCAGACACAGTACAGTACGGTAGTCCACGGCTGTAGCTACCTCTGTGTCGGCACTCGGCAGTCCATCCATAATTGTATACCACCTACCCGTGTTTTTTTCTTTCTTTCTTCTTTATACATACTACATCTCATTATCATCCAGTCTATATTAGCAGCAGACACAGTACAGTACGGTAGTTCACGGCTGTAGCTATCTCTGTGTCGGCACTCGGCAGTCCATCCATAATTTTATACCACCTACCCGTGGTTTTTTTTTTCTTTCTTCTTTATACATACTACATCTCATTATCAACCAGTCTATATTAGCAGCAGACACAGTACAGTACGGTAGTCCACGGCTGTAGCTACCTCTGTGTCGGCACTCGGCAGTCCATCCATAATTGTATACCACCTACCCGTTGTTTTTTTTTTCTTTCTTCTTTATACATACTACATCTCATTATCAACCAGTCTATATTAGCAGCAGACACAGTACGGTAGTTCACGGCTGTAGCTACCTCTGTGTCGGCACTCGGCAGTCCATCCATAATTGTATACCACCTACCCGTGGTTTTTTTTTTCTTTCTTCTTTATACATACTACATCTCATTATCAACCAGTCTATATTAGCAGCAGACACAGTACAGTACGGTAGTCCACGGCTGTAGCTACCTCTGTGTCGGCACTCGGCAGTCCATCCATAATTGTATACCACCTACCCGTGGTTTTTTTTTTCTTTCTTCTTTATACATACTACATCTCATTATCATCCAGTCTATATTAGCAGCAGACACAGTACAGTACGGTAGTCCACGGCTGTAGCTATCTCTGTGTCGGCACTCGGCAGTCCATCCATAAATGTATACCACCTACCCGTGGTTTTTTTTTCTTTCTTCTTTATACATACTACATCTCATTATCATCCAGTCTATATTAGCAGCAGACACAGTACAGTACGGTAGTCCACGGCTGTAGCTATCTCTGTGTCGGCACTCGGCAGTCCATCCATAATTGTATACCACCTACCCGTGGTTTTTTTTTTCTTTCTTCTTTATACATACTACATCTCATTATCAACCAGTCTATATTAGCAGCAGACACAGTACGGTAGTTCACGGCTGTAGCTACCTCTGTGTCGGCACTCGGCAGTCCATCCATAATTGTATACCACCTACCCGTGGTTTTTTTTTCTTTCTTCTTTATACATACTACATCTCATTATCAACCAGTCTATATTAGCAGCAGACACAGTACAGTACGGTAGTCCACGGCTGTAGCTACCTCTGTGTCGGCACTCGGCAGTCCATCCATAATTGTATACCACCTACCCGTGGTTTTTTTTTCTTTCTTCTTTATACATACTACATCTCATTATCATCCAGTCTATATTAGCAGCAGACACAGTACAGTACGGTAGTCCACGGCTGTAGCTATCTCTGTGTCGGCACTCGGCAGTCCATCCATAAATGTATACCACCTACCCGTGGTTTTTTTTTTCTTTCTTCTTTATACATACTACATCTCATTATCAACCAGTCTATATTAGCAGCAGACACAGTACGGTAGTTCACGGCTGTAGCTACCTCTGTGTCGGCACTCGGCAGTCCATCCATAATTGTATACTAGTATCCATCCATCTCCATTGTTTACCTGAGGTGCCTTTTAGTTGTGCCTATTAAAATATGGAGAACAAAAATGTTGAGGTTCCAAAATTAGGGAAAGATCAAGATCCACTTCCACCTCGTGCTGAAGCTGCTGCCACTAGTCATGGCCGAGACGATGAAATGCCAGCAACGTCGTCTGCCAAGGCCGATGCCCAATGTCATAGTACAGAGCATGTCAAATCCAAAACACCAAATATCAGTAAAAAAAGGACTCCAAAACCTAAAATAAAATTGTCGGAGGAGAAGCGTAAACTTGCCAATATGCCATTTACCACACGGAGTGGCAAGGAACGGCTGAGGCCCTGGCCTATGTTCATGGCTAGTGGTTCAGCTTCACATGAGGATGGAAGCACTCAGCCTCTCGCTAGAAAACTGAAAAGACTCAAGCTGGCAAAAGCACCGCAAAGAACTGTGCGTTCTTCGAAATCCCAAATCCACAAGGAGAGTCCAATTGTGTCGGTTGCGATGCCTGACCTTCCCAACACTGGACGTGAAGAGCATGCGCCTTCCACCATTTGCACGCCCCCTGCAAGTGCTGGAAGGAGCACCCGCAGTCCAGTTCCTGATAGTCAGATTGAAGATGTCAGTGTTGAAGTACACCAGGATGAGGAGGATATGGGTGTTGCTGGCGCTGGGGAGGAAATTGACCAGGAGGATTCTGATGGTGAGGTGGTTTGTTTAAGTCAGGCACCCGGGGAGACACCTGTTGTCCGTGGGAGGAATATGGCCACTGACATGCCTGGTGAAAATACCAAAAAAATCAGCTCTTCGGTGTGGAAGTATTTCAACAGAAATGCGGACAACAGGTGTCAAGCCGTGTGTTGCCTTTGTCAAGCTGTAATAAGTAGGGGTAAGGACGTTAACCACCTCGGAACATCCTCCCTTATACGTCACCTGCAGCGCATTCATAATAAGTCAGTGACAAGTTCAAAAACTTTGGGCGACAGCGGAAGCAGTCCACTGACCAGTAAATCCCTTCCTCTTGTAACCAAGCTCACGCAAACCACCCCACCAACTCCCTCAGTGTCAATTTCCTCCTTCCCCAGGAATGCCAATAGTCCTGCAGGCCATGTCACTGGCAATTCTGACGAGTCCTCTCCTGCCTGGGATTCCTCCGATGCATCCTTGCGTGTAACGCCTACTGCTGCTGGCGCTGCTGTTGTTGCTGCTGGGAGTCGATGGTCATCCCAGAGGGGAAGTCGTAAGCCCACTTGTACTACTTCCAGTAAGCAATTGACTGTTCAACAGTCCTTTGCGAGGAAGATGAAATATCACAGCAGTCATCCTGCTGCAAAGCGGATAACTGAGGCCTTGACAACTATGTTAGACGTGCGTCCGGTATCCGCCGTTAGTTCACAGGGAACTAGACAATTTATTGAGGCAGTGTGCCCCCGTTACCAAATACCATCTAGGTTCCACTTCTCTAGGCAGGCGATACCGAGAATGTACACGGACGTCAGAAAAAGACTCACCAGTGTCCTAAAAAATGCAGTTGTACCCAATGTCCACTTAACCACGGACATGTGGACAAGTGGAGCAGGGCAGGGTCAGGACTATATGACTGTGACAGCCCACTGGGTAGATGTATGGACTCCCGCCGCAAGAACAGCAGCGGCGGCACCAGTAGCAGCATCTCGCAAACGCCAACTCTTTCCTAGGCAGGCTACGCTTTGTATCACCGCTTTCCAGAATACGCA